>NW_023494793.1:23721392-23996392 GCF_904425465.1 Colossoma macropomum
CTTTAATAATACAAACAATACAACACAGTACATTGTAAAGAAACAAGTAGTCACTGGTGATCTTAGCAATAGTGTATCGGGCAAACCATGGAAGACAGCTACTGTAAATGTAAAGAACACAAAGGCCAGCTTGCAGCTTACTAAATAGTACATGCATTATATAAACTGGACCTGTTGAGACTGTTGGGTCTTATGGACAGATAAGAAAGTTGTAAACTTTCATCAAAAAATATAAAAAAGCTGTTCATGGTCCAAAACATGCCACTTCATATGTGAAATATGGTAACATTTTAACTTTTCAGGTCCAACAAAATGCCTCAGAATTCATTGGACAGCTTTTCACTTTGCAGCAAGACAATAAGCCCAAACATGCTGCCTAAAACAAGTGGAGTTTTTCAGTGCTAAAAAGTGGAATGTGCTTGCCAGGTCAATCACCCAATCTGAACCTCCACTGAGCAGGCATTTCTTTACCTCAATAAAGACAAGACTTCAGACAATAAGCCCTTGTAAGCAGCCAAAACTGAAAATGGCTGCATTACGGCCCGGCAGAGCATCAATAAGGAAGATACTCAGCATTTGGCGATTCATACATTGCGAACTTCAGGCACTGACTGCAAAGGATTTGGAACATACAAAATCTTATTTAAGACTGTATCAGTTTGTCCAGTTGCATCTGGTCACCAAATATCCACACCTTAATCTCTCAGAGAACATCTATACTGTACAAATAATACTAAATGCTAGCTATTTACAACAGTAGTGAATTAATAAAGATTTATTTAGCGATTCATTATTTCAGTGCCATGTCATAATTGAGCTTGTTTTGTGTTTGGTTAGTTTAACTATGCTTAGCCTCTTTTTTTGATACGAGATGGTAGTGATTTAGACAAAGCAGTGGACATAATAAAATGTAAAGATTACCATACAAGGCATGGAAAATGCAAGGGGCAAAAAGGGCTATTGAAAACTATTAATACAGCATCACCATGTTTCATTAACATTTTCATATTTTTGGGGTACACTCTCTTTCTCGCTTTAAAGTTTGGTTTTATTTTAGTTGTGGTTTTATTCTTTTTAATTGTATTTCACTTTTGACTAAATAATACATTTTGTCATTTATGTGAATTAGAATTATTGTTTGAGAGTTAGCTAGAGTTAGCTGTTACCTAGAGTTAGCTACTTGTTAGCTACAGTTAGCTATTGTTAGCTACAGTTAGCTATTGTTGTAGAGTTAGCTATTCTAACTATAGCCAGACATAGAATAACTGACTCTAGCTAGTTTAACTCTAGCCAGAGTTCACTATCATTTGATAGTTAGCTAGAGTTAGCCATTGTTAGCTAGAGTTAGCTATTGACAGTTAGATACACTCAGCTGGTGTTAGCTAGTTAGCTATTTGAGAGTTAGATACAGTTGGCTTTTGTTAGCTACAGTTAGCTATTGTTTGAGAGTTAGCTACTTAGCTATTGTTTGCGCATCAGCTATATAAATTCTGCCCTGCTGAAAAAATGTCCATCAAAACCATTTGGATTAAAACCTGATGGTTTTGCTTTCTAATGGGAATTGGCTTATGGTTATTAATAGCAACCACTTGTTTCCTGTAGAACACCTTTATATCTTTAGGAAACTATCAAATGCATCTGGAACTAGTCCCAGAAAACCGGTTTTACCATTAAAATCCTTTACACTGTGATATCAACACATTAGCAAAACACAGATACCATTACTGACTATTGGACACCACCAGGAACCAACAGAAACTTTTAATGGTTTGTATGGATTTTTTTGTCAGCAGCACATGGACAATGAAATCTTCTACCTTCACTGCCCTACTAGGAAAAAAAAAACAGTATAGACCATCATAGCTGGTCACCAGCAAAAACAGAATATGTTGAATTTTGGATGTGGGTATGTTGGTTAGAAGCAATGGAAGTTAATATGCTGATCACCAGTAAAGCACTAGACCAGCATAAAACAGCTTAGACTAGCTTAGATCCGCATGGAATGCATTGCACGTCTACAAGGATAAGCTAACTTATTACATTAATTAATTCATTTTTTTTAACTAAATGTTAGAAAGCCAGCCTCTTTGACAAATGGGAACTTTATCAAAAGTCAAAATAATATTATTATATATTATTACATACAGAAAATATGCATAAAGTATAGTTATGTTGAGACAATAAGTCTTTATTTCAACATGCTAAGTCATAAAATTAAGAATGTAAGAAATTATTTAATTTTTTTTTAGTGTATGTGTAGGCCTGTGCCCAGTGAAGGGTAACCAAGTTACTGTGATAACAGCCCCCAGTGGAAGTAAAAACTCATTTACTGCTGCTTTAAAAACCATCATTCATTTATTGATTTACATAATGCAAACCATAGCAAGACACTAATATTCCCACATGTGAACATAAGTGAACTTTTAAATATGTTGGGTGATGTGATATCCTATATTAACACAATATTTATTGCCTAACATAGATAAGATTATACTGTAGACATGGCTGTCTAGCTGTTCTGGTTGAACGTGCTCAGCTGACTATATGGTACAGTGTACAGTTTGTGTACAACTTTAGGTCTCTGGAAAAAGTCATCGGGTAAAGCATTGGGGAAAACACACCGGTCATTTCGGATAAAATTGCTACAGAGAAGAAGGCAGAAGGCTAAGATAAGTGGCCTCAGATGGTAAAATTTGTGTCACATTCACAATTACAAAATTAATCACTAGATTAATTACAGTTTCATGGTTAAATCAAAGATATATTACATAAAGATTAAGCTTCAAGTAACATGCTATCACTGCATGGCTTTCAGTGTCAGAGAATGGCTCAAAATTACTGATTTGGCTTTGCATCTACCAACAGTCATTACCAAAGTCAAAATCACTGCAATGGGAGGTTTCTTTTTTTACTAAGGATGTCAATAATTCTGGAAGATACTGTACACAAATGTGCAGTAAACTGGCTATAATTTAACCCTGTTATAATAAGAGGCCTTCACACTTCCACACCTCTGCTGTCCATTCTTTGTAGACACTCTGCTGCCTGTGCTTGCTCAGAGATGGATAAGAACAGGCAGGGTACACTCAGCTTTCTTACCCATGCCTCTGTAATCCTCAGCTCTTCCTCTAAGACCCAGTTAGAAGTCTGCCACTTGGAGCAGGATTAGGAGCTGAGTAACAGGATTGCCCGAGAAACATTAGATTAATTGTGCGGCCTCTGAAAGTGGGACAGATGCATTTTTCATGTGCCACTGCTACTCCATGAAGAACATCTCACTTTTCCTCTGTCTGTCTGACTCCCTCTTTACACTCCCTGCTCTCCTTGGCCAGAGGCATTTTGGAGCAAAGGAAGCAGGAAAAGATGAAATGGTTTGATAAAATGATGGGACCCTCCTCAGAGCAGTAATCTCAGGTGGATGGATAGCAATAAAGTGTGACACAGCACCTGCTGAACACTTTGCTCTGTTTCCCCTCTCCCCTCTTCACTCACTATCATTTTTATAATCTATCTCTGTCAGACTCAGTGTGTGTGAAAGCTTGGGTCAGTCGGTCAGTTATATGTGACTGGAATGCTGGTGTGTGCATGCAGGTGCTTGTGTGTACACTTATATATTTACAGTTCTGGACAAAAGTCAGAGAACACCAGTCATTTCCAGCCAGAATGGTCATTAAGTACAACTCATTCATTTTTCAGAATAAAAAAAAAAATAGAAAACATATATTAAACAGAAAATTAGACAGAAGCCCAAAGAACTAAATATTACACTGCAAAAATAGGTTGTCAGGGTTGTCAACGTGACAAGTCAAATTTTCTTAAATCTAGTTGATATATCTAATATTTTAAGTAATTTAAGTAATTTTTGTAGGTTGGCAGATAATATTTCTTGTTGTTTTTTTTTTTGCAGGGATATTATTCCACATCCCCAAAGATCAGTCTTAGAAGTTGGTTGCATCTTCTGCTTCTCACAATCCAAGTAATCCCAAACACATTCACTGATTCTAGGGTTTTTTTTTGTCTGCCTTTTTCTATGTTCCTCATGTGAGTGAACTATCTTGTACAAGTTATGAATTGTATAAAGTTAGAATAACCATTGTCAAATTACATTTTGACATTGTCGTTTTACATTTTGAGTGAAAATAAGTTAATACAATACAAATGTAAACACAATTTCTATTTCTTTTTATTTGCTGAGTGTAACATAAGTCATAAGCTCCCAAACTTTTGCATATGACAGTATCTAAGCTCCTCAGAAATATCTCCTAAAAATGAATAACCTGCTTAATAGCCCATTTGACTGGAAATTAAATAAACAATAGGGTAGTCTCTGACTTTTGTACAGTACTGTCTATATTTTTCATTGGATACACCTATCTTATACCTACAGTCACTGGCCATTTTATCAGGACCATCTACCACACAGATTGTCAGCCACCCTCTATCCAAATAATATCTGCTCACTGGTGGTTCTATGGTGGTGCCTTTTCACTAATGCATGGGGTACAGGGTGGGTTGATAAATTTTGCAGCAGCAGATGGGCTACAGTTAATATGTGTATATCTACAAAGAGCACTTATATGGTAAAATATTTCTCTAGTGTCCTTTAGAACTACTGTCACTAGAAATGAGCTGAAACTGTGAGGCAAAATTTATCAAAGGGAATATCATTAAAAAAACAAACAGTTCCTCAAATAACATATGCCAAAATTAATATGAGGTCTGCATTATTAATATGCAGGCCAAACACCCATATTCCTTTAATGTCTTTTAAAAATATCTTCATCCATCTCCTCTATTGCAGAAATGATTTAAACGTTTCAAACAACAGGAGCTGTGATGAACATGCCTGGCAGATGACTTAAGATTATTTTTCTCCCCAGTACAGTGTTGATAAAGTTTGACAGGATCACAGATGGACAACTGTACAACCTGGTCCCTTGGTGGAGCCACAAATTCCCCAAAACTGCAATTAAATGCTAACTCCATGCCAACAAAAATAATTAAACCACAAGTATAAGCAAAACACACTATAAATATGATTGGAAGCAGGTTATATGGTTAGATGAGACAAAAATAGAGCCTTTTGGCAACAAACACTAGAGGTAGGTGTAAAAAGAGTTAGAATCACTCAGAAAAGAGTCTAAACTCGATTGTGAAGTATGGTGGTGAACCTGTGATGTGGGAATCTTATTAGGACACATAGCATAATTGGCTCAATCAAATATTTCAGATATAAACCTCTGCCAAAGGGCTGGCTATTAGTTAGGTTATCCAGCAGGACTATAAACCAAAGCATATCTTCAAATATATAAAGAGACAGTGTACAAAAGACCAAATTCAGGGGTGAGAATAATCATGGCGTGTGTTTTGGAAAAGCAAAACTGCTCAAAGGATTGCTTTCTGTTTAGTGACTTTGCTTTTCTGAATGTACACATAAAGTTAAAATTAAAACATTTCTCATATTTTCAATGTAAGATCAAGCTGATGAACAAAAAGTCCAATTTTCATTGCCTTTTTCAGCAATTTATGAAACTGATGGGTCCAGGTTTAAAACCTGATTGGCTGAACCATGGCAAGTAAACCCATTGCAAAATACTCAGAATACCCAGATGACCGTGCACATAAACTGAATTCTGTATTAATGCAAGTTATTAAAAAAAAAACATCACAGATGAACAATATTGCTCAGCAGATGAACTAAAATGTTCTATGAATGCCATGTCCAAAAAAACTTGTACCACATTATTATGCATAATTTATATATTTTAAATGTTTTTGTGCACTATGAGTTGTTAACATGACGCATTATAGTAGTGTCCATAACTACATAAACTCATATGACTGTACAATACATAAAAATGACTATGAACTACTATTCTATTCCAGGTAAGTATAATTCTAGAGTTGTTCAAAGAAATCATGGCATGGCTCAGCAGATGTTAATGAAAAGGCAGGTTTATTAGTCATAATGCACCATACAATCTGGGACTGAGTTACTTGGCACTAACAATATAATGTGTTATGATTACTGTTTATAGTGTATTATAATTCATGTCACATTAATATGATTTTAAACTTTAATGCATTTGTATAAATATGTACAGCCATGTTTAGCAAATGTAGTTGTAGCATTCATAGAAAGAGTTACTGAATTGTTTATTGTAAATAATAATTACTTGAATGAGTATTTTATTACATTCTATTTTGTTGCTATTTTATTTAAGTGATAAGCCATGAGAGGTTGTGCATTACAGTGATTTTGCTCTACTTATTGCTGTATTTTACCATGGATGCCAGTAGTTCTGGAGAAAATGGTACATGAATATGTAGAAGGCTGGCTATAATTTAACTCTGCTATAATTGAAGTCTGGAGTGAACGGTTGTGGATGGTGGCACTGGTGATCCATACCAGCTGTGTGTATCTGAGCTCCCACCAGCAGCAGGTGTGAGATTATGCCTTGCACGTCCTTTGCTGCTGAACAGATGTGTGAAGCATTAGTGAATATACTTACACACACACACACACACACACACACACACACCCACACACACACACACACACACACACACAAATTCCACTCCTCATCCAGCAGACTCTCTTCTGACCCATGATCAGAATACCTCAGAATACCAGTCTTTTTAGAACATACATCATGCGGCCTTTGACCTGCTGCCTTTGGGAGGATTCTCTATATGGGAGCTCTAAATCTGCTTGTATTCCTGCCAGGCTGACATGACTGGCCTCAGGTCCACAGTGCAGGTCCTATGTGGGTGGCCGTTGCCGCGCAATAACATGACCTCAATGCTGTTGCGATTCTAGTAAAGGTACTAAAGGTATGATAACCTGTGCACTATGAGTTGTTAACAATTTGTATTATAACTAGTGTTGATAACCACATAACTATATAAATTCATATGACTGTAAAATATATAAAATGACTATTAATTATTATTCCATTCCTGAGTGGAATATTTCTTAGCACTAACAATATAATATGTTATGATCATTGTTTATATTGTATTATAATTCACAAGTCATAGTAAAATGATTATAAACTGCAATGTATTTTTATAAATATGTACAGCCATGTTTAGCACATATAGCTAGCATTTATAGAAAGTGTCACTGAAATGTTTATTGTGATTAACAATGAATTGAACCTTTATTTTGTCAGATTGTATTTACTTGCTATTTTATTTAAGCCGTTATCCATGAGAGGTTGTGCATTAAAGTGATTTTACTCTACTTATTGCTTTATTTTACCATGTCCAGCACTGTTGTCTGATTGTCCAGAGCAACACACACTAACATGCAACCACCATGTCAGTCTCACTGCAGTGCTGAGAATTATCTACCACCTAAAAAATACCTGCTCTGTGGTGGTCCTGTAGGATCCCTGACCATTGATGAACAGGGTAAAAGGGGCTAAAAAAATGTCCAGAGAATAGGAGGTGTACTTAATGAAAAGGCTGATTGATGTATGTCATTTTATGAAGTGAAAGTGTCTTATTCGATTAGCAGATAATTTTGCTTGTATCATACATTAATCGTTAAGGCTCACTCTGTACGATTTCTTGACTAAAAATTATCACTGAGGAAAAAAGTCAAATCAACATGATAATATTATATAATTCACTTACCTCCTCAGGAGACATGCCCTCCACATAGTTTTGACCAAGTTCTCTTTGAATACTCAAAACACTCTCAATCATCAGATTCATCTGCATGTTGCGTGCAATTACACATTTCCACCAGAGAGGTGAAAATCCCCAAAACCCACATAGTGTAGCTTTAAAACAAGTAAAATGATTGACATTACATCCCAAAACAAGCAAAACTATCTGTCAACAGAATAAGACAATATCTTTAGATACAGTTACATAAAACAAGTAAAAATATCTAGAAAAAACAGAATAATCCTACAATATTCTATTAGTTAAATGTCATTAGGAGAGGCAGTTCAGTTTGTTTTAGTTGGTTAAACTCTAAAACAATTCTTTTTGCACAGTTCCAGGAAAACTTTTAATTGATATAAAACTTGCTCTACGTGGAGGTTCTTCACGCTGGCATGTCTCTTTTTAAAAAAATGATTCTTTGAGGAAAGGTTCTTTAGGAAACCAAAAGTGGTTCTGCTACGGCATTGCTCCAAAGTGCCTTTTTTGGCACTTTTATTTTAAAGAGTGTTTGGAGGAATTGAAGACATGCAAAGTTGAAAGTTAAAGTACTCAAAAATGCCACACTCCAGCTGGCATGCTAGAGTGTACTAAGATCATGCCCCCTTTTGGGAACACAGAAACCAACTACATTCCATACAAGAAGCAGAGCTGACATCATGTTAAAGGGTTAGTGTGTGAATTGGTAATCTGTCTGTGCTCTTACCTTGATGAACACTAACATTAGCTGATGGAAATATCGACTGTCCCAGATGCCTTTTTCATCTAATGAGCTTTTGCCTTGGACACAAGGCTGTGAGTCCTGATATGTCCCTAAAGAGCCTCCTCCGAAAGGTATCCACACTACTAACGACTTTGATTGGGTTAAAATGTGAGGCACCTAATTAATGAAGTCTGAATTATCAAGAGAAATAATAGGAGGAGGGGAATGAGGGAAATCTAAGGATAAATTAAACGAAAGGAAGTGAACTGTTGCGCTTTACATGTCGTTACAGGCATGCAGTAGACTTTATTTTGGACTGAGCAGAACCACAGATAAACATCTCATATGTATTGTCACAGAAACCATCATCAGAGAGTTACTTACAATTTAATCATGTTACAAAGGTAGGCAAACGTAGCATTAAGAGTCTTAGCCAAGGACACTTTTTGGTATAACATGTGTTGCTTTAGCAGGGCATCAAACCCAAGTCTGCTGTTTGGAGGGCAGCACTATTATCCACCATGCAATGCAACCAAAACTTCACTCTTAAAGAACCATTCTGGCCTAAACTAACATTTACTATGCTATTTGTCATGTTATGTAATATTATATTATATTATGTAATATTCTGTAGTGCAGAACTGTAGCCTGAATGTTTTGACAGAATTCACAATTTTGAATCTGTTTTTGTTCATTAATGTTCTCTCACTACAGTACCCAGTATGCATTATGCAAACATGTCATACACCCACTGGGAATACTCCACTGCAGTAAAGAAATCCTGACAGCTATCATAGGCACTGAGTAAAGGAGCAATAAATACAAACGAATATTAGGCTTGCAGTATATCAAACATTCCTGCCTCCTTTAATATACATCATCAGTGGTTTTAAGTCTTTAAAGTGGAAAATCTTGTTTTAGAGACAACTGCCACAACTGTAGGAGCCAAGTAGGCATGTATACAACAGATGTAGTGAATTTATTTATGATAAATTTAAATTAAAACACCATAATGTGTCCTAAACTACACCAACAAATCTGTCAAGATGTAGATTGACCTGGGTGCAGTTTGAGTTGGTTGAGAGAGGTTTTGGAGATGTTGGATGACTATTGACTTCTAGTGTTTGTTAGCAACATTATTCTGGTAGCTCCAGCACTAAACTAATGATGCAAAACATGCAAACATGTCTTGGCTGATCAACTACATCCTGGGCAAATGGAAAACTGTGTAAATTTGATTTTATGCCTTCTTTCCTTTAATGTTTCCCACTGGCAAATGCAAATTTTTTTTACTTTATTATTTTTTTCATTTATCTTACTCTTCATAATAAATATATAATCAACAGCTTTAGTATAATATAAATAATCTACAGTATGCATTAATTCGTGAAGTGGAAAGATTACTACATGAACCTAAATTGGTGACAGTTTTATAGGACCAGCAGAATTTTAACCAGCAGAATTCCATGTTTACCATGGGAAAAGAGAGCTATATTTCATCTGCAGCCCAGGAGCAGAGGGAATTAAAGCATGAATGCAATCATTACCCTTCTCAACACCTAGAAATAAGAATGCGAAAGCTGTCAAGTGTAAAAGACAACATGTTGAAAACAGGGCATCAGAACATAGGCCATGGTGTATCTTGATGACCTCTCTGAGGATTTGTGTATGGTTTGAGTGGAGAGGCAACTGAAGGCACTAGACAGATACAAATTAAGAAAGCCAAAGTGTAAGACCAGATAGACTGTATTTTCTAGCTAGTTTGTTCCAATGTATGCATATATATGCATTTCTCTTATGCACTCTGCCCCTGCAACCTATTTTCAGTTTATTTCCAGCATTTAATGAGACTTTCAGACCACCATTATCTGTCTGAAAACTAACCTCTTTCCAGTAGCATAGTGTACTGCAGCTTTTGCTCCTGTACATTTTCTGTAGGGGTCTGACTATAATTTATAGCATTACTTGAAGCAACACTCACTACTCAGCTCCTATATACTCTCCTGTCTTCCTCAGCCAGCACAGTAAAATGATTAAAGGGTCTTAAAATCTACTTCCACAAGTAGGGCCAAACACAGCAGACAGAAAATTGCACTGTATAACACAAACAAAGGACATTGCTCTCTGTCTTGGAGAACGCTGCTTAGGTTAATGCATTTTTATATGCTGGGATGGGCCCAAATCTGACACAATATTAGCAGATAAATTATATTGGACACCTTTTTAAAATGTAGCATTGAGGCATATGGCGCAGAGAAATAAATGCTTTTCTCGCCTCACGCATCCAATAAGAGGTCGCAGTGCGCTGGATTTCCCCAGCTGCATTTACAGCCACACCACTATTCAGAAGCTCTGAGACAGATGCGGCGTACTGTAACGGCTCAGGCAAGCATGCATTCACAATATCCTCAGCCCACTCCTACGGTGTTTTCAGAGACTCACCCTGCGAAACAATCAAAGTGTCAAAACAAGGACAGAGCTTTACCTCTGGAGAGGATACACATTGTTCTTTGCTCTGAATAGAGCACCAAGGTATTTGAAGTGAAAGAAGGAAAAATTCAGGAGACTGTTTGGAATTACTCAGCAACTTATCTCTTTAAACAATTTATTAACACTGGGTAAAACTTCATATGAATACCGTGTCTATAAGACACTATAAACACATTCATAACATGTTATAATCAGTGGCGAACTATGAATGTTAATGCTAGGCCTTCAGTTTGGGACATAAATGTGAAAAACTCAGGAAAACATGAAGGAAAGCACACCTCTACAATAATGCCAACTTTTGTTAGCTTCTCTATGGGATTCTAGTAGTATGTTAGCACTTAGCTAACAGTGATTCGTATGAACGTTATATGCTTAGTTTAAAAACAGATGGTAGAATCTAAAAGATATTCCATGTTTTACTTTAAGCTTTTGACACAGATATTAGCATATATTTTACCCTGTAGCAGTTTCACAGTGTCTCAGTAGTGAGTTCTGGTGCTGTTTTCCATTTCTTACAACCTGTTGATTAGGCTGCCAATGTTATTCACAGTTTGTGACTTAGTAGGACCTCCAGAAGGCCTAAGGTGTAATTTTGTTTTCAGTAAATTTGTCTCACCTATTGAAAATCAGATTGTGATTGGTCGATTCATCAGTCACCTCGTAATTATGCTGAAAGTTAATTTAACACATTAGAGCTTGCTTATAGGAGAGCTTGCTTAGCTATATATATCTACCTACCACAGAGAGAAACAATTCCTGATTGGCTGTTGTCTGCTGGGCATTTCAAGAATTTAACCCTTTTGTTTCCATCCAAAACTTTACAATGAAACAAGATCAGCACTTGATGCCCTAACCAATAGGAGAGCTTGCTTAGCTATATAAATCTACCTACCACAGAGAGAAACAATTCCTGATGGGCTGTTGTCTGCTGGGCATTTCAAGAATTTAACCCTTTTGTTTCCATCCAAAACTTTACGATGAAACAAGAGCAGTACTGCAATGCTTGCAGAGTTTAAGTGCAAGAGTGATTCTGTTGAATAAAAATAGACTAAAAATTACAGACATGTATTTTTTAGTTCCCAGAAATCATAAGTTGCTCCCTAAAGGCCTGAAGGTTCCCCTCTGATTACATACATTATTCAATATTACATGATTATATACTAAATACATTACACTTGGCATGTTTTTTAGGCATCGTCAATGGTTATCATAATGCATTATGAACGGTGTTCATTGTGGGTTATATTGTCAGTGCTAAAGAACCTCAGTCCCAGCCTGCATAGTGCTTTATGACCCGCCTAGTCATAAACACACGCTAAGCAATGCCATAATTGCCACAGCTTAAAATATAATTGCTTTGGATGAACCACATAATTTATGTATTGTTATACTTCGGTTATAATATTATATGTATATCAATAATAATATATATCCATAATAACAAGTACGTTAATGCTGCTGCTTTACTTGAAGCTTGCAAGAACATGTTACATTGCATTAATGGCTATAAGCTATCATTCAATTTCAGATCATAAATTCTTAAAAGAAATCTTATCATGGCTCAGTGTGTGTTAATGACTAGCCCAATTAAAATGCATTATGCAAGCTGGGACTGAGTTTCTTTGTTTATGATATCATGACATGTTATGAAAACTACTTAGAATGCATTATTTTAACAATTCACAATGCATTATTTTAACAATTCACAATGCATTATTAACATGGCTATGAAGTGTAATGCATTTTCATAATAAAATAAAATAAATGCAAACCTCATAATTTCTTTTGTTTTTATTATTTACCTAATTGCTAGCATTGCTAGATAAATCATCAACCTACAGCCTAGATTTAGCTTAAGCCACAGACTCTGTAATTATCTACCTATCCAATGAGAACTTCATGATAATTCAAAATTCTTGTGATGTTATCTACAACAAGTATGAGAAACTTCACTGTTACTTCACTGTTTACTACCATAAAGATGGTAGTGTCATGTAAAGTAATTAAGAAATCAACAGATAGATTAGGCTATATTATGTATTATTAAATGAATGAGTAGATTTCTCCCCTTTTTGTTAGTTAGGTTTTGGCAGAAGAATCCTTTTATGATATAATTTAACTCCTTATATTGCCAGGGCCTGCTGGCAGGCTAAAAGTTTTATTACACACTTCTATATCCTAAGAATAGCTCAGCCAGTTTGCACTGAAGTCCCTGTAGTTACTGAATAACAAGCCTTAGTATGTAATCAGCCTGGGATTTTAAAGGGTTAATATATGCTTTTATAGTAATCAGTGGTAAATGAATAGGTAAATAATAAGTTACATGAAAAGTCAAATCAGTTTTGGGACAGTAAGAACAGTTTAAGGAAGAATGGAAGGATGGGAAAAACGAAAGTAAAGGGATGGGATAAAAAGGGCTCAGTGAACACAAAGGAGATCAGAGATCAGAAATGAACAGCTGGTGTACATATATTCACCAGCTTGTTTATTTACTAGTTTACTTATTTACATGTGATATAGGTTACTTTTCTGCAAAATGGACCTCATGAAAATTACCTCCTAGTTAAAACATGATGGGGTGGAATTCATGACAGTCATTCATGGACATTAACATAGCACACATAAAATGCAGTCAATTAATGTCTAATATGTCGAACAGCATTGTTTTGCAAAGTGATTGAGTGAAAATGTCCATAATGTCCATTTTAACTACTGCTTTGTTTGACAGACATCAAATGAACCTGTTGCTTCTTTAATCACATTTCACATGCAACTGCTGCAGTGAGAGTCAGGATTAACCACTCAGGATTATGCCTTGTTCCAGTAATTTGGTCTGAAGGCTAACCAGCAACACAGCAGTAGAGAAAGGTTAGACAATTAAAAAATAAGAATAATGATAAAGAAACTGTCCTAAAGGTAACTACGTTTTTACACATAGTAACTATATTGATATGGTAAAATTGGCTAAAGGTGGAACAAGCCTTAAAGCCAGTATCTTGTTGATGTTACATGTTACTGGTCACATTAAGCATGAGCCATTATATCATATAATTTAAAAGTCAAAATTCTTGTTTTCTATAATTTGTAATTCCATCAAAATGTAATAACATTAATAAGTGTTGTTAGACATTACAAACCACTTTGAAAATGATTGCCTTTAGACATACAAGAAATATCAGTGCTATACATCAGCTCTTATTCTTCTCAAAAAACACAAGTTTTAAGCCTGTTTTTATAGCTATATAAGTTACATTTTAGTTTCATAGCAGTGAATAATAATAATTACAATAATTATTGATTAATACAGTCATATGCAAAAAGTCACATTTCACATCTTTTTAAAGTGAAAATCTGTTAACACATCCTCTACAGAGATCATACTTATGCACATTTTAATACAAGTATTGTTTATTTGCTGAATGTAACATAATTGAAAAATATAACTCATGCAAGTCATTCCATATTTTATATTTTATGTTTTATTTTTCTAAATATGTTAAACTCATCAAATTAAGAAATTTAGAAATAGTGTACTAAAATTTGCAGAAAAATGCATTTTAGTTTATTCACTGTAGATGATGTGTTCACCTATTTTCACTTATAAAATCAACAAAACAAGTTAACACAAAGCATGCCTATAGAATCAGTGATGACCAGTGTCAAGTTTTGTTTAATTACTATCGAGTTTACTGTCAAGCATTGTTATGACTTCACATTTTAGAGATGAAATCAGCTCTTTATTAAGGTTATTGCCTTTCTTTTTTGCTTAAATTTAGAAGATAAAAGTGTGGCATTATGCTAACGTTGCCTAGAGATCAAAGGTGGCATTTGGTCAGAATGAATATGGCTCTTTTGTCCAGGGGGATTGTGAAGATACAAACACTTGTCATTCGATTCCTTCCAATTTGCTGCTTGAGAGCATCTTTGCTGTTCTATTTTTCTTTGCAATGAGGCAAATATTGCCTCTACAATAGTGTGTAAGGTGGAAAACAAAGTTTGAACAAGAAGTTAACTTCAGCCTTGTTTAGTTAGCTTCATTACGTGCACTGGAGTTTGAGGCAGTTGACTAGTATTACATACAGCTCTAGGAAGGTGGTTCATCCAAAGCAAACCTTACCCTGCTCCCTGAGTGCTAAAGATTTACATGCTTGATTTGTTATGAAAAGTTAGCCTTTAAACGATTTAACTCTTTGTATGTATCTCGTTTCTATGCCTGTCAAGGAGGAACGTTGCTATTTTCTAATCAAACCTTTGCATGAAATAATTCCACCTTTGAAAAGCACTTCCAGTTCTGGTTCTTGTTTCAGCAAGTTTCTTGTAGTTATTTTTTTTGGCAGCACATAGTTTTTTTTCCCCCAACAGTGCTAGAACCAGCCAGCCGCAGTTCACTAACAAGAGTCTGGCATGTTTTCTGAGCGACGCAGATGGAGATGGGAAAGGAGTAATGTGGTGTTGGGGAGTGTTTTATAAAATGACGGACAGGAGGTCAGTATAAACAGAAACACCCTGTTCTGACCTGTAATTTCTAAACTGGGTTTCTCAGGCACATACGATGCCATTGCTTAAACTATTAAATCATTCTATATTTTTTCCAGGCTATTAGTATGACATACAATTTGAGAAATAATCAACTAATGCACCTTTGAGACTAATAACTGAATTATAAGTCCATAAAGCCTCTCATTATGAAGCTTGCCCAACAGCCCAGCACCAAGGTGGGTCAGCGGTGCGACCACTACATTTTGGAGGCTGGTGGTTCACAGTTGTTGGTGTAGAGCAGAGAGACGCCAATGCTAAGAGGAAGGTGAGAATGGGGCGTTCTCAGCTGAGCCTTTGGCCGCGTGTTCCGCTCATTTGTTCAGGACCATTGGTTTAATAATTACACCTGGGAAGGGCAGGTAATGGGTCGTATCCATGCAATTACGACCGCCCGCCAAAACAGCCATTCGTCTTTGTCATGTCGAACTGGCTTAATTGGAGTCATTGGGGCACTGTTTAGTGGTGACTGCTTGTGGTCTGATGCTGAAAGCCTATTCATACCTCTGGCAAAGGTTACTTCTATGGTCAGGCCTTTGGTACTCTTCTTGTGAGACTGGCTTTCAGAATACATTTAGACTTACCCTCAGGCCACTGGAGACAGAAAAGCAAGGTGTAATACCAATATGTCAAGGTTACAGTGGTTAATACTATATCAAGCCTAAAAATGTCATCATTTGAAGCCACTTTTTACATTGTGTGAACATTTCATGATAGATGGACCAATAGAAATGATCCAAAATTACTTGGAGAAAAGGTTTTTCCTTCTTCCATTTTGGAGATACAAGCTTTTGACAAGGTTATGACAGCAATGATTTCACACACTTTTCCCATTAAAGAATGCAGCAGTTCACTGGTCAAGACAGCCATTTCAAAGAATGGCAATTTAATGGTAAAGGAGCCCCTTTCAGAAGACACATAAATATTCTTCTGCAACATCCTGTCATTCAAGTTCTTGGGAAGCTGACCGGGACGGCACACAATGCTGCAGAAGTTTCATGGTACATACCTAGGTGATTGTCATTAAAATGTATCTGTTCTTAGCAGATGTTCTCCATAGAAAGCATGCAAGACAAATCTAGACTTAATGTACATGTCCCATCAAGGCCATGATAAGATCTCTCAGTGCTCTCATAAACATTCACCTAGTCTAGTGGCCAAGGAGGACCAGATGTACGCATGCAAGAAACTGAAATTAACATTCAGTTTACTAAGGCTGTCGCTAATCATGCAATCTGTTCATGGGACCGCCTACTAATTGCGCTTTGCATGCGAGGTGCAGGGCGTCAATGCTGCATTGAAATTTGAAATTGTGGAGTCGTCAACAAGCTTGGGGCAAAAGAGAAACTGCAAGCTCAGTAACAAGGAGATAATGTTGTTATTAAATAAATTCTACTCCAGCTTATAAAATACAATTCAGGAAGCAATGGATTGTGATTGCATATTGCCCTGGCAGTTGTAATAGTGTTATCATTCTTGTGTACTCTTTCAACACATATTTGAGGCCTGTGGTGCTGCTATAACTGCTGTGATTGTTAAAGGAAGTCTCATAATAAAACAGCTTTGAGACATTTTTGCTAATTTACAGCTGTTTTTTAAAGGTGGTAAAAAGCTACGCAAAACTGGCCACTACTGGTTTCCCAAACTTTGGTAAATCAAACAGAATATGAAATCAACTGCATTTCCAATATCATCACACATGAGAGCCTGTTTATGTGGAAGAGGGACAAAATGAGGGGGCATGAGATTGTGAGGAATTTCTGTTATGGTAATGCTTTGTTTTGACTTTCCAGTAGGAAAAAATTATTTGAACTGCTATCCAATTGTAATTCCCAATTAGAAAGCTGGAGATTCTCAAGACCTTTGACTTCTGCAATTGCAATACTGTGATGTCCTTTCAAAATGGCAGTTAAAAAGCAGTTTACAGTTTTTTTATTCCAGTATGAAAGTGTTTAAGAGCTTTTATTCGCACACAGCATTTAAACATTACCAGTTTACAGTTAACGTCTGTTTTTTCTTGGAAGTGTGAAGAATTTGGAGTGGTAAGCTGGAGGTGCAGGAAAATGCCAAGCTCCCAGTTGTGAAATGTAGCATAAGCTACCACCAAGCTAAAATGTATGACTATAACTTACTGAAAGTTTTTATTTTTGATGTCATCGACTTGTCAGCTCAGGGAATCGAACCGGTAACTTTCTGGTCACAAGGCTGGTTCCCTAACCTCCAGCCCGTGACTGCCCCCAGAATAACATCAGCTATCTTTACTTTTCAGCTGACTGCAAGATATTCACATTTTTATGAACAAAATCACTGCTAGTTATAATCGTCTGCCAGGATAAAGAAGATATACCACATCAACTTCACCTTCATACTATTTGTCTGCTTCTGCCAAATCACAAAACTAGTTTTTCTGGTTGCGACAATTATGTACAGCTCCATGCTGTATGTATATGATGTAGAGAATGAAAGAGTGACGGATCTTCACTGCTCTCATTCTCAAGTGAGTTTTGTTTTATGGGAGGTTGTACAATCATCACAAATTTGTCCTCCTTTACATTCTCAACTTGCATGCTTTTTTGTGTACATTGCTCCCTATTTGCACCTGAAACCTGGCGCAAAAGGCTTAGTACATCTGGCCCAGAGATGCAACAAAAGATATCTAAACCTTTTGCTGAAGAAAAATTTAAGCCTGATGTGTAAGAGCCAGTGACCTGATGTGAGCTTTACTCTTTTTGAAAATGAACTTTCCAGAACACACTGAGCCCCATTCTCCATCACCACAGATGAGATGGACTGGGAAAGATTGATTTCAGACTTGATACAGCCATGTATGTGTTCGTCTATAACCTTGGCGAAAACATAACAACAATGCTATCGATTTTTGCCCCCAGGAAATCGCTTTGTAGAGGATGTATACTCTACAGCCCCTGTGCCAAAGCATACTTTATCTCTCCCAAGTAGTTTGTAATGTGACAAACTGAGCAGATGTCATCAAAAAATGATGACCAGGGTGTTTCTTCTCATTATGCATGATTCTGCTTGAACAATCTCCAGTGTTTAACAACTGATGACTTTTTCCTGTATGTATTAATAATATTTGTTAAGATCTCACTGCCTGACAGTGATTATGCATATCAAAACAGTACATATAGTGAGTTGCCAGTACAGAAGTTGCACCTACTTTGTACCTACACTCATTTATCAGGTTCACAATTACTGACTGTAGCCCATCTGTTGCTGCACAATTTACCAGCAGCTTTCTACACCATCCATCAAAGAAAAGAGATGACCACAGGACCACAACAGTCCTGATATTATTTGGTTCATGGCACAGAAACTGACCACTGATGATGAACTAGAGGAGGCTAACAAACTGTGTGCCAGAAAAAGAGGTATAATCACTAACTGGACACCTACAATGTGTACCAACAATGTACAGTCAGTTCCATAATTATTGGCACCCTTGGTAAATATGGAGGAAAAGGTCATAAAATGTCTTTGTATGTTTTGGGGATTTGGAGACCTCTTTGATGAAAATGTGTAATTGCATGCGATGTGTAGAGGAACATTTTGTAATGCCGGCCGTGCGTTGGACCTCTACCCCTAATCTGATGATTGCAAGCACGTTGAAAGAGTATTCAAAGAGAACTCAGTGAAAACGAGGTGAAGGATGTGTCTTCGAAGGACGTGAGTGAATTATCTACTAATATCATCATATCTTCATCAATATAATGTTGATTGTGCAGGCAAGACCTAAACATTGACTTGAACCTTCTTTTTGAGCCTGTACATGTGATGTAAGAACCACAGAACTTGGTTCCAGTCAAAGTTCCAGCAGCATCTGGGAAACTCCAGAACATTTATGGATTGAAGAAAGACAAGACAAGACAAACCTACAAAGTGCATCTTTGTGTATTGATACAATGGCTAACGAGTGTGGGTTCAAGAAAGGTGTACCCAATTAACTTGACAAGTAAGTATGTATTCTGTGTGAACATAGTTACCCTTTCTCAATGCCTTCAGCTCACACTGCCCTCTCTACCTCTTCCTCAAACTCCATGATACTTCACCTCAGGGTAGAAAAAGTCTTACAGGTGATGGAGAATCCAGACAGCACGACTCCATTTCCATGAAAGTCACCTTCCAATGTCACAAAAGTATGGAGAGCTTCCCAATAAAGTGCTGCCAGGTATTAAGCAGTTTTAATCTTGCTTAATCTCCCTCGAGTTTGGGCCAACCATCCACTTTCCATGAGTTGAATTTTTTTTACGATTTGCGATCCTCGTTTATGACACCCCTCTCGTCTTCACTGTCCATTTCTGCTGTAAAACTGACCCCCCACAAGCTCCATTAACACAAGAAGTATCTGCAATCTACATTTTAAATGCTGTTAAGAGAAAAGTCTCCCTTGAGGTCTTGCTTTAATGTCAAGCGTGATTTGTGAGCAGCATCTCTGATGCTATCAAAGCTAATTGGCAATAGCTTATGAGTCTAATGAGTGTGTAATAAAAAAGTTTTAGAATCTCTTTCATTAGACTTCAGTGTTGTTGTGAGATAACAGCTGTTTTACAAGACAGAGTTAGTGTTTTACTAGTCCAACAACTGTACTGCAATATCTTTAAATGATCTGATGGTTTGATTCAAAAGGATCATTGGACATTGAATGCACTGATGCACTTTTTTCATATTTACAGTCGTATGCAACAATTTGGGCACCACTGGGCAAGTTACATGTTTTGTTGATTGTCTAAGTGAAAATAAGTTAATGAATTCTTTGCAATTGCTGTTTATATGCTAAAATTAACAAACAACTAACCAACCAAACAAACAAATAAATAATTAACAGTGTGGACTGTGCAAAGTTTATGGCACATTTTTTAAGATTTAATTTTTTTCCAAAATGTAAAATAACTAGAGCAGAAAAATTAGCAGAGATGTCATATTTATGTTTGTTTCCAGAAGAGGGAGTATTAACTTATTTCCACTTAGACAATCACAAAAACATGCCATTTGCAAAGAAAATATTTTGATATATTTTACAAAATGTGTCAAGTTTGTATATATTTTGTAAATATATGTAAACATTAAAAAGTTGACACTATTACAAATATTTAATCTACATATATACAAATATTTCAATACATTGACATATATGCACATATATTGGCATTTAATTTAAGATTTAAAAATGGCACAGTCAAATATATTTAGCATATATATTGCATAAATATTTTTAATATGAGCAAATACATACATTTTTTCCATATGGGATGTAATTTGACCAGGGGTGTTCGAACTTTGCATATGACTATACCTTGTTTTGAATGCCATAACATATGGCATATAGATATAGATAGGTAGAAAAAATGCTTACTAGAATTTAACCCATTCCCTCCATCGTTACCCACCAATCAGTGGCTGAGGTTTACAGAATTGCATTCTGGCCCCTCTGTCTCTGAGCTGCTGTGCTATCTGCACATTTGAAATTGACTACGACTAAATTGGAGAGAAATGGGAAAAAAATGGCATAAACAAAACACCCTAAGACCTCAAGTTGTATTGTACTGCCTCAGGGGAGCCATGGAAATAGAAAAGTTAAAGTGTGTGCAGACAAAGCATCCATGTTGAAGAAAGGTATTGACAAGCATTCCTTTGATGAACGATTGATAGCCTGTCTGTGTGCTTGAACTGATAAGTCATATTTTCTGAAAGGAGGATCAACGATTTCTTTTCATTATGTCAAAAGGGGGTCTCAGTCTTTTACTTTGTCAATATTTCACAGGTGAATCCTGACAAATAAGAGGTGACTTCCATTTAGAACTTGGCTACTTCCCCAGAAACCGCATTGCTTTTTTTTTAGCTGAGTTGTCTGTTTTTCACCCTCATAAACTTTTCTGGATATGCGAATTGCATCCCAATGCCAGGCCTACACTGTACCATTAGATTTTTAAACCCAGTCACTGGTGAATCTTGGTCAAATCCGGTCAAATTTCAGCTTTATCGGCTATGAAGTGGGAAGTGGGTAGTGATGATCAATTAATAACTGCCTAAATGATCTCTGATTAAATTGTCAGATGATGTAATTGTTAATACAAAAAGTGTTAATCACTTTGGTTATGGTTTATTACTGATGAAGTCCCTGGTTTGTTACAGGGTTGTTAAAGAAACCTGAATTTCTCTATTATTTCAAATAGAGTTTGATGTAGTATGTAAATATTGTTCAAAATGTAGCATTCACTGACTAGTCCATTCAGTCCATATATGGAAACTAGGCTGCAAAACAGCCCATTTTAAGGTCATTATTTTGTAATGTACTGAAAACCAACTGAGTTACATGAGTATATCCACCTATTCAGTCTATAGCAGTTTAGCCCTGCCCATTCATGCTGAAGTTATAGTACAGGAGTGCTTTTACAGTAAGGCACAATACAGGGCAGCCAATCAGAACAGTTATTTTACATACACTATATAGCCAAAAGTATGGGGACACTTGACCATTTGAGCTTGTTGAACATCCCATGTCAAACCACTCTTCTGTGAAGGCTTTCCACAAGATTTTTGTGGGAATTTGTGCTCATCAAAACATAATTTCTGTGGACCTCTCTTTGTGCACAGGGGCTCAGTCATGCTAGAACAGGAATGGGCCTTCCCCAGATTGTTGCCACAAAGCATATAATTGTCTAAAATGTCTTTGTATGCTGTAGCATTAACATTACCCTTCACTAGAACTGGGGCCATTATTCCTCCTCCACCAAACTTTACTGTTGGGACTATGCATTCCAGTAGGTGATATTCTCCTGGCATCTTACAAACCCAGATTCATCCATCAGCCTACAAGATAGTGAAGCGTGATTCATCACTCCAGAGTCCAGTGGTGCTGTTCTTTACACCTCTCCAGCCTTGGCTTGGCATTGCGCCAAGTGATCTTAGGCTTTTGTGCAGAAGCTATGAAAACCTATTTAATGAAACTCTGCAGTTCTTGTGCTAATGTGGCTTACAAAGGTAGTTTGGAACTATGTAGTAAGAAAAGCAGCAAAGGATAGGTGATTTTTACATGTCACATGCTTCAGCACTCGGTGGCCTCACTCTGTGAGTTTGCATGGTGTACTGCTTCATGGCAGGAATTGTGGCCTGTGACATCCTATGACTGTGGCACAATTGAAGTCATTTAGCTTTTCAGTATGATCAGTTCTACTGCCAGTGCTTATCTACGGAGATTGTCATGGCTGTGTGCTTGACTTTGTGCATCTGTTAGCAATGGGTGTGACTGAAGCACCTGAACTCAGTAATTAGGAGGAATGTCCATATACCTTTGGCCATATAGTCTTATAGTCACCAAAACAAAAAGAGCCTTTTTATTTCTAAGGGATAAAGGGAGGTTGGAAAATAGACATGTAAAATGAATGAATAAGATGCCAGACAAATGTGAGACACAGGCCCTTTAACAGTAAATAATGTTAGTTAAGGGTACTGTGACATAAAGTGTTAATATAAATTTCAATTTATGGTTCAGTGCTCACCCTCTTTCTTTTAATCTCTCAAAACACAAACACACACACACACACACATTCCTAGATTACATTTTTTTTCTTTTTTATTATTGCATAACTGATTTGTATAGGTTTCAGTAATCAGCTCATTTGTTTGCCTTGCTACGGCTTTGGTATTTCAAGCTTGCATGAATCTGTCAGAGGACCGCAATTAGGTAAATGCAATCAAGGGAACCATGGAAATACTGTATACTGAACTAACAGAGCAAACAAATAGTCTGCACAGACACACATGTGTGAACATGGACCCCTCCTCACACACCCCATGGGGCCCGTGCCAGGCAAACTGTTCTGCTATGCAGTATTTCCAGGAAGATTTACGCATGCTGCTCATAGGTCAGCCTGAAATGTAAATGCTATCTAGAGAGTGGATGGAGGTTCTGCCAAGCAAAGATCATTTGCAGCTGCTATTTTGGATGGGCAAAAAGGTCAGCATCATGATTTTCATAACCCATGTGGTGTTTGAGTAAAGACATGTATTAGATGCTGGTCAGAAGTATAAAGCATGGCTATTGAATGGAGAATGTTGTCTATGGTGGAGTGTGCAATTAAATTTGTCTGCACCATTAAATGTATACGGCAAATTCTTGGAAATTAGCTATTTGCAGAAGGCACGAACTCCATGTCAGCTAACCCACAGTGTGAATGCACTCTCTTTTACAGCTGTGTTAAGTTTACCTAATTAGCTGTCACATTCATATTTTTACCTTCTCCGAAGTATACAGCATAGACCTGGCAGGGGCTCTTCCTGTATTGCTGAATAGAACTCCCTTCTATTCACATCCTTTCTGTGCGCTCTTCATTTGACATAGATGTGTGTTGTTTGCATGCATGGTCTTGGTTTGAGTTTGTAGAAGGAAAAGGGACTTGTTAATGTATACTTTTGCCTTTGTTTTTGATAGCTTGTACTGGATAAGAAGACTAGTAGAAATTACTTTCCTGCACCTAAATTTGAGGTTTTTGATACCAAAAATTCTGAATGAGATAAAATACTGTGCAAAAGTCAGAGACCACCCTTCATTTAGAAAAAAAAAAAAACACGAGCTTCCAAAACTGGAGTTTTAAAAATTATTAATATATATATAAAGAAAATGGGACTCCTAAAAAAAGACATAGAAAACTTGGAAGACCACCAAAACTGTCAACACCAGATAAACAGTAATTAAAGCTTTTATCTATTATTGATATTCAGTGGAGAATATCAAGCTCCACTCTTGCTTCAGATCTGAAAAAAAAATCCACAGGTGTTTTTGTCCATCATTTCACTGTGATAAGACAACTCAATGCTATGAGTCTGAAAGGATGTGTAGCTGTCAAGAAACTGTTACTGAGAAAAGAATAGACAAAAAAAGAAGAGCATTAGTAAATCAAACAAATAAGCTGCTGCTTTTCTCAGAACTGGCCACTCGAGAGGACCAAAGGCTCTAGTTTTATGGTTTTTGGTACCTGCTTAACACCTGTAAGTACTATCAGGACTTGTGGTACTTGAGGATGTTCTCCCTTTGGTAACACTTGGAGCTGAAACCAACAACAAATTAGTAAATTCTGTACTCTCCCAAGTGAAGATACAGACACCAGTGCATCACAGATAAATCCAGCGAATGTGAACAAGAAAGATACGTGTCAATTGCTTACTTTAAAATTATTGCTTTGTAAAGAGTTTGCTAAGGTGACACAAGCTAGTTATAAGGCTAATGCTAATGCTGTCATAATTTATGCCAGCCTCAACACATACACGCGCACACACACATTATCTAAGCTGCTTATCCTTCTGGGTCACCAGGGGTGCTGGAGCCTATCCAAGCAGTCATTGGGCGGAAGGTAGGCAACACGCCAGTCCATTGCAGGGCACCAGCCTCTGCAGAACAAGTATTTTTTCTTATATTTACACACTTGTCTGAAGAAAACAAATTTCAAGCTTTGCTTGATTCTACACTTGAATCAGTGTTATTGAAGGCATTTTTGTTAGTGTGCAATAAGTTAATAATAAGTTAAGCTAACTAGCAAGCAAGGTAGCTAATAAGCCAATGTACATGTATTACAATGGCATAAAATGACCAAAAGAAAGTTAAATTGTTAATAATGGTTAACATAACAGTTAATTAGAATTAGAACAGAATTCATTTCAGTTCTTGTTTAAGAAGATTATTTTTCCAGTGGATAAAATATGCTTAGACCTGGAGCGCCTTATTTGGAAATGTTACCGACTACAAAGTGACGTATAACCTCAGCTCTATGGTAAAATCTGACTAATTACTTGACTACATTTTGGGCACTGTTCAAAAAAGGCAGCTCAGATCAGATTTTTTGGAATAAAATCAGAAAAGCAAAAAATCAGATTCAAGCATTTGTCTGTGGTTTCAATTCAAACTGAAATCAGACTTGCGATTGACCAGCCAGATCAGATGACTCCCTAAATGCGTGACAAGAAAATCATATTTTGTCTAACCTGCCCTAGTCTTACACACATCTGCTGCACCATTGCTATGACATCCAATGCAGATATGTGAGCAAATATGACTACACACAAACCACACAAATCTGATGTGGTCACTTGTACCTTCTAGTGTGAATACATTTAAGAAACAAGACCGAGATTCCCCGCTTTGTGAACAAAGCCTCCCACTGATAGCTGACTTGATTGTATTGTATGTATTGCATTGACTGCATGACCAACATGGCCCTGAGGCTATGATGTGAAACAAGCTACTGAAGGAGTGATGTGACTAAAATTACTTTCAGTTTTTTTAAGTTAAAATAAAGTCGGTCATTTAATAAGGTTGATGAGTTTGTTGAGAGATATTCAATTGATGACTCCCTTCTAGTTGTTCACACTACCAGCCGCGTAACTCACCAAGTCTAACAGTCAGTGCCCAGCATTAGGGGTCATTTAGTGGGCAGTGCCCCACCAATCAATTTTCAAGCCTCACTAAAACCACTATTTTGTACATGCTTTTATAGTGCTTTGGTAGTGCCAAGTGACAAAAAAAGAATTGAAATGAAACAGTGGTTCATGCATGCTGCACTGCTTGCTGTGCACATCTGCATGTCAGGGATCTGTTGTATATTGTGGGGAGCTAAATTAGCAGAGAAACACCCTAAATGGTTAGACCTTTGGAAAGTTGATGAAAGAAACAGTGAAGACCACGGCTTTAGATTTCTCTGCCTTTATGTTTTGTTTTATTCATTTTCCCTGTCGCATCATCGCAGACACCGAACCCTACTCTCTGGATGCCCCTCTTGTGATTTAGTTCTGGTGCCAGGCCTCCTGACAATTCTCAAAACCAAAACTATTGATTTCCTCTTCGTATTTGCCTATTTAATTACAATATCACCTGCCTTAACACTATTAGGCCAACTCATCAGTGGACCAAATTTCTTAGAGCACTGCTGCTACTCTGTTACTCTGAAATTATCAAGCTAACAAGCAAGCCCCAGTTTGTCAGTATGGGCCATTTTATTTATCATCCAACTGAGCATCCATTTTTTTAAAAAGTATATAGATCAATTTTTCATTCACTATCTTTGTTGGTAATGTTTTACTTCAGGGTTTTGCTGTGTTTTTTTTTTAATAAAATAAGAAAAAATTTAAGCTCTGTTTTTTATTGAGATAATGTTTTTTATTGGGATAAAATTTAATTAAAGTATAGCCCTATGCAAGTTTGCACTAGAGGTCTGCAAATGCATAAAACTGAAGCCCAAACGTAGGCTGTACCAAAGACTTTGGCACCTGACCCAACCAGGCCTGACTGGTACTGCTAAATTTAAAACCCAAACCTGAGCCAAACTCGCTCACATGCACTGAGGTAGATTATCACAGATATGGTTTTTACAGAGATTTACTTTGTTACTAAGTACCTGAGCTGATCGACAGAAAATGTCATGCTGGGATAAACTGGAATTTTACACATCTGTAAAACATTAATCATATTAAATCTAGGGAGAGAGGGAGCGTGAGAGAGTGTGCAAGAGAGAAAATGCATAAGAGAGTGCAAAATGTATGTCTGTGTATTCCTTCAAATACAAACAAATGTCACTCAGTAGAAAACAAACCAGAGCCCAAAGGTGTACATGAAGAATTGGCCTGAACCCGATATATTTTTTTTAAAGCTCAGGTCAGGTATCAGAATAATTTTTTGAGAGGCCAAGTTTTTATTATTATTATTATGTGTCAGCCATCCAGACACAGATTAAGCCCAAGCTTTGACTAAGTAGTATTTTCAGTAAGACTTTAATGTTAATGTTACACACAGATTTTTAAATACATTTACTTAAAAACAACGGGATCTAACTGCTCACTATGCGGCAATGAGGGACAGGGATGCATTCTCACTTCCTGCTCTAAAATGCAGGGGTCTGGCTAAAATAAGGTTCCACCAATGGACTTAAACTCTGTGTTTTGGTATTGACATGAAAACAGGACACAGCATTTTTTGAATGACGTTTTTTTACTTGAAAAATTAAACTCATACATCTAAATCTTTCAACTTCACTTTAAAAGAAATCAAAACGTGTTAAAAAACTACATTTAAAGAAACGCAAAAATGTAAGTATTGATAGAAGTTGAAATTTAGGGGTTAGGGTTTGGGACAGTCACCTCTTAATAGAAAGTACCCCATAGATTATGATTTTGTATATATTTGACTTGTTACTATCTCAATGAATGCCTTGGATTTAAATAGATCATAACATAATCCTTGTAAATGTCTAAGGTCTGAATACTTAATATCTACTTTAGTTATTTATTTATATATTTATTTTTTACTGCAGGACTGCAGTTTGAACTAATTTGCCTTTAAAAATGTTTATGTAGGTTTATGTCAGTTGTCATGATGTGATGTGCTTATGTAGTTAGTCTTACGAAGTAAAGTGTTACCATAGTTTTAATGCTGAATGCCATTGACTTTGCAGTTTAGTCCGAGATTAGGTTTAATCCATGTCCGTGTAATGTGCCGTCTGCGTCGATCTCGATCTTTGCACTAGGCTGTGCTAACTGAGCCCATTTTAAGTAAGTATCCATTTGTGACAGTGATGAGATGCTAATGTCTGCTAATTCACATTCCCCTTTTAGATCTCAATAACATTCTAATTTGCTTTGTGTTCGTCATCATGATGTTCCAGTTGTGTTTGCTCTTTTCTCTTTGCTGTCTAGCTCTTTCTTTTTCTGTTTCTTTCTCTGTCTGTGTGTTTTGTGTGGGTGAAGGACAACAACACATGCACACACACGCTCACGCATGAAATGACCTCGTTGACATTTTGCTACATTATGTTTACAAGGCTGTGCTTTGGAACTACTGTCTTGCGCAGCTGTTGTATGCACACAATTATATAGCATGGATATCAAACATTGTCTCTGTATAGACTACCTTAAAGAAGCCCACTCCAGAATACAGTAGCTTCAATAGCTAATGTAAATTAAGGAATCTGAATACTGAGTGTCTTATCAGCATACTGTTATACAGTAAACTGTCTAAGTACAGTGTTGTCTATTTATTGATTGTTCGCTGCTATGTTAGAGCTCCATTGTATCCTTGTATGCACTGTTTTGGTATGGTAATTAAACCTTGAAGTCTATTTTGTATTTGAGTTACTCATAATTAGCCAGTAGTTATAAAGTTCCTAATAGCTGTATACACTTGCTTTAACTTGTTTAACATTTATTAGTGCAGTTCAACTGATTTTTCACAAGTCCTGCAAAATTGAATCATTGAAGTGTAAATAAAGTCCTTCAGAGTGGTCTGATGTGAAATGGTGCATTGTAGAAACTCAGTTTCCTTTTTAGCAGTGGTGACAGGAACAGGGGCTACACTGTTTATGCAAGTGTAGCCATTTTGTTTACTATCCAAAACAACCTACATGTCTTCTGAGTTTTTATATGTTATATCTTTCTGTGCGGTAACTTTTAGAGGCATTAAATGCTTTGGATGTCTGTTCCTATCACCACCACTGTAAACAATTCTGACGGCAAGTTAAAAAATCTGTTTCTTTGGAGTAGAACATTTCACATCAAACCACTATGAAAGACTTTATTGTTTGAATTATGTAGAAAAAAAAAAAACAGTGGAATTCCCTTTTATTGAGACTCTTTATTTTCTTTGTGCCTCATAATAATACTAACTACAAAGGGAAAGTTCATTAATGAACTTTAAGTTGGCTAATCAAAGCCAGCTAATAACACATGAAAAATTAAAGCAGTTGCAGAACATTGATATTTATTTTTGATAATTAAGTTTACATGGACCATTCTACCACATTAGTTCTAACTGTGATCCCACAGTTAAAAAAAAGTATTCAGAACGTTCAGACATTTACAAGGATTATATTATGACCTATTTAAAACAAAGGCATTAATTTAGACAGAAATAATCTAAATTTATACAAGATCATCATTTATAGGGTACTTTCTATTGGGAGGTGACTGTTTCGAACCCTAAGCTCCAAATTTCAACTTCTGAAAATAATACTTACATTTTTTGCTCAATAAAGTAAAGTTAAAAAATTTATATTGATCATAAGTTTAAATTTTAAATATAAAAAAAGGCTTCAAAAAATGTATTCAAAAAATTCTCTCACATTTTCATGTCAGTACAGAAAAGTCTTAGTCCATTAGCAAAGCCTTATTTTAGCTACATGGTGAGCAGTTAGAGCCCATTGTTTTCATGTAAATGTGTCCCAAAGTCTGAAAATGAGTGTGTACATTAAAAATTGTCACATTTTATGCAGTTAGGTAAACTTTTTTTGTGTTAAAATAAAAAATGGTTTTATGCTTAAAATAACTGTTTATATGCTTAAAATAGCTGTGTTTGCTTGTCATGTACTGGCTAGCATGGCATTATAGTAATCCTTGAAGTAATAAATGCATGAACTAACTTTTCTGCATCCTGTAGAGATAATGCATTTCTTAATTTAGCAATATTGCGGAGATGCAGGAGGGCTATTCTAGTAATATTTGTTATATTTGCGTCATATCGTGACACCAAGATTTTTTACAGATGAACTTGATGCAACTGAGAAATTGTTATGTTTAAGTGTAAAATTAGACAGTTTGTTTCTAGCTGCTTTTGGACCAAGAAGCAGAACCTCTGTTTTATATAAGTTAAGAAGGAGAAAGTTACTCAACATCAAGTCTTTTATGTCTTTTATACAGTCCTCAATCTTGCTAAGTTTAATTTTATCATCCAGTTCACTTGATATATATAACTGAGTGTCATCGGCATAACAGTGGAAATTTATGTGTTTACTGATAATGGTGCCCAGTGGTAGCATATATATTGTGAATAATATAGGTCCTAAAACAGAGCCTTGTGGAACACCATACTTTACTTTTGCGAGGACAGATGATTCACCGTTTACATTAATAAACTGATAGTGATCAGTCAGGTAAGACCTGCAAAAGCAAAAGCAACCTATTCAGGTGTAGTAGCTAATCAGCCTGATACGTTTTGTGGTTCTGGCTTGAAAACTGTCGCATTGCAAATTTTTGATGGTAGAATAAGAGGAAAATGAAGAACAGTGACATAACTTTTTTAAACCAACTTAATACAAAGTAGATAATTTTACACAATCCACAAAAAGCACTTTCTTTTCCAGCTGTCTATTACTGGCATCTAGAACACAGAGAAACACTGATGGCTTCATAGTATCTCAGTACCTGTGGGAGGCTGTATAATTTTCCACTGGTGATTCACTTATTTGAAAACAATTAGGCTTATATATACCATGCCAGAAAGCTGCTGTTTTACTTTGAAGCCTGTAAGGATGGTATGTGAACTATTGAATAAATCGTTGTTGATTTTCTACTACAACAAAAAATGTATTGTTTGGTCATGTGGGGAAACGTATCAGAACATCATCATGGAGCCCTCATTACAGACATTATTTGGCCTTTTTCTGCACAAGACCGCACCATCAAGGCCTGATGCTCCTTTACCACTGCCTTTTGACAGCCACTGTCAGTGTTTTAATTTGACTTGAATGGAACCTCTAGCATTATTTATTTGCTATTTTTTGTGTGATCTTCCTCAACACCATCCTCATTCTGATCTGTAGTACACTTAGAAGACTGTGAAGCTATGAAAAAATCAGACATCATAGATGTTATGACATTCTTACTGACAATTCATTAATGTTTAGTAGGCCTAATGCTGTTAAATACATCTTATCTGACTAATTTAGTATAGAATATGTTTTGACTTTCATCTCTGTGTAGTCTAGGCAGCATGGGCACAAAGGTTTCACTGTAGTGCTGCTTGTTACACTACATATCCAAAGGTATTCACACACCTTTCTAAATAGTGAATTTATTCAGTCATTCAAGGTGCATCCATTGCTGACACAGGTGTTCAGTTGCACAAAAAAGCTTGTATAATCTTCATATAAAAGCATTGCAATAGAATAGGAAGCACTGGAGTAACAGCACATGAGCCTAAGGTCACCATGCCCAATACCAAAAGTCAGCTAGAGGGGTGTAATGTATGAAACAGTAGAAATGCATTCCCTGGAATAATGGAACACCATCCAATACCTTTGGGATGAGCTGGAGAGTTTGTGACCCAGAACTAATCATCCAACATCAGTACCTAACCTCACTTATGCTCTTATGGCTGAATGTAATCAAATCCTGCATGATGTGCTTTTCATAAGTGGTGCCTCATCCTGAATAATTATTCATTTTCCTTTCCTGGATAAACACTTCTATTGTCCAGTCACTGATTTGTGACATAATCAGCCTTCATCTTGACTGTTTTTCAAATTCCTACTAGTGCCTCCTGTTCATGCAGAACAACAGGTAACTCCACAAATTGTTTATGAGTTATTTCCATACTGGACTGTATTAGGATAAAACAAATGGGTACAAAATTTAATAAAGACATTTCATCCATTGACAGATAGTGTGGCTAGATAATGCTGAGTCTCTCATACAGGCTGGCCTGTTTTCTTACCAAGTAACATTGCTAACCGGCTATCTAGATAGTTGGGTTATATTTAGCAAACACACGCAAACATTTTCTAAACCACTTATCCTTCTGGGTCGCGGGGTGTTTAGCAAACAATAAAACAAAAAAAAGTGAGTTTTTAAGGATGTGTTTGACAACACTAACAAATACCTAACAGATCGACTTATAAGCTAACTAAAGCTTATCTAGTTAGCATGCTAAGTAGATAATCTGAGATAGAAAACTGATCCTTTTGTTGACAGTATTGATCCTGGATAGTCAATTAATGACTTCAGGACTGTATTTATCCTGGATGGCCATTAATCCTATTGCTAATGGTATTGATCCTGGATTGTCAATTAATGTAGTTGATGACTAGATTAATTGGAGAGTCAATATAGTCATAAACTGTCATGATCCAGTTAATGACTGTGTTGTTTTTGGATAGTCAGTTAATCCAGTTTATGACTGTATTGATCCTGAATAGAGAGGTAATCCAATTTATGACTATTGATCCTGGATAACCAGTTAGCGAAATGATTGACTGTTGTGATCTTGGATAGCCACTTAATCCAGTTCATGACTGTACTGATCCTGGATAGGCAGGTAATCCAGTTAATGACTCTATTGATCCTGGATAACCAGTTAGTCAAATTATTGACTGTTTTGATCTTGGATAGTAAGTAAATCCAGTTCATATCTGTATCTATTCTGGATAGCCAGTTAGACCTGTTATCGACTGTTTTAATCCTTGTTAGTTAAGAAGCTAAGACTATTAGTGTGTTATCACAAATTATCATTCGTGAGTGCACACTGCCTCTGATGTTCTATTGCTTAAATATTCCATGCTTAATGGCTAAACCATTTAGCAGTCACAACTGAATTGTTTTTTACTTATTTGTTATGGAAAAATGACAAAATCAGCATGCAAAATCAAATGCATTTATGTAGTATGAGAGAGGACACCTATTTATATTTAAGAGGGTGATATAAATAGGCACGAAAATAGAGCCCCAGTGTCCCTAGAGCCCCTATTTTGTAAAGCCTTCTCAGACAAGTAGAGGCTTTTACTGCAGCAAAGGAGGCAAAATCTCTATAAATACTCTTGATTTTGGAAAATATGCTGGAAGAGGAGGTTGTTTGGACACATACTGTAGTTAATAATGATCTATATAGTGTAATGCTGATTTTATATTATTTAAAAAGTGAAATGTAAATTCCCAGATAGCAAGCATATCAGTTCAGTGGCCTGATAAGTTCAGCACCCCACTGACTGTAGGCCACTGCTGGTCCACCCTTGGACCACCCAGATTATTATCCTGCATGCATGGCCTTACTAGTTTTTAAACGTACATAGCCTTTCATTTTGAAAAATAAACTAAGACAAACATTAAGGTAAACTCTCAAAGTTGAATCGCTAAGAGAAGCTGCTCTTGAACTGCTCGGCATTCAACATTTAACAGACAGATACAGAAACTCCTCTTGCATAGTAGGGTAAATCTCTCTTAAGCTAATAACTTGTTGTAAAAGCACAGCTTTGTTTATTGGTTGTTCAGTGTTTATGTTAAAGAATTTCCAGGTCAGTGGTTAAAATATCTTTAAAATTTCCAATGTTTTTATCTATAAAATAAAAAAGGGGGAATAGTTCCATTTTCATGTATTTTGACCACCCTAACCTGTGGTGAAAGCTGACTGATAAAATTGAGTACTTTTGTACCTTTGCAAACCATGTCAGAAAATCCTACAGTAGCCTACCATGAAGAGTGAAGCTATGATAAACTATGGAAAACTCAATGAAGAAAATGGTCAGCATGCATATAAATAAATTAGAATAGTCCTATAAAAGATTTCTTGCTTTCCCCCGGTGAGATTTGTCACTCGTCGCCTTTTAGAAATAAAGTTGTGAAGTAAAGAGGGCTTCAAAAGTCACCAGTGGCTTAGGCAGGCATTAGGTAGTAATGTGTTTACTACAAAACATTCAGTGGTTGTACAAGCCTATAATTCATTTTCATTTTAAATATATCAGCAGTAAAAAAGACCTATGGATATAGCCCAATGGCCAGAGCCTAAACACACCCCTGGGCTATAGCTCTAGTTCTGGAGAGACAGAGATGGCTGCTATCAACATGTACCATATCTCATATAGGGATGGCTGAAAAAGTGACACAATTTAAAAGAATCACTATTTGTAGATCACATGGTAGCAAGCACAATGCGAGACTGATCGTCTGCTCTGCTGCCAGGTCTTTCTTAGGACCTTCTATGTTTTTAAATCACAGTTAAAAACAAGCACATTTCACGAGATAGCTCCAACCAGGGGTAGGCCACCAAAACCGGGCACTGTCCCCAGAAAACAGGGATGTCTGGTCACCCTACCTCATAGCAGGAATGCTACCGAAGCGAATCTGCAGAAGGAAAGGAAACGTTATTAAAGGAGAGAAACTGAGAAATAAATGTAAATCTACATGTCTGTTTCTGTATTTAGTTATTTTGATGTTTATAGCATGTACATTCATTTTAGCATCTTTGCTAACATAGAAAGGATAAATAAATAAATAAATAAATAAATAAATAAGGGATAGATTAATAAATGAATAAAGAAAAAAATGGATTGTGCATGGAAAATCAGTGGAGAAAAAGTGGCATTTTGTTTAAAACTCTGCATAACTACTAGTGGACCACCTAGAAAACCAAAAAGCTAGGGCACCATTGGTGGTGGTCACTAGTAGGCCACCAACTTTGCCATTAATGTGCCAACAGTGGCCTGCTATCCTCTTGCTGTCTGGGTTATACTGTGAGACATGGAATGTGGCACACAGCACAGTATTTTTCTATTTGTTTAGTGTAGTTGTTTAGTTTAAGATGATATTTGGTAAAAATGACAAAATTTATTCTGCATTTCATGTACCTATATACCAATATATACACATACCAGCATAGAATTATCCTGTAAAAGTAGCATTGACTTCACGGGTGCTGTCCACCAGCACAGCACAATGATATAAAGCCTTAATAGAAAGGCAGATCGTATGGCTAAGCTCGCCTGTTTCCCATTGACTCGCCCATTTCTCTATTTTCCTGCCCTCATTAGAGCAGCGCTCTGTGCTCCTAATTGTGACAGTGTTGTGTTTGGACGTGTATGCTAGCGCGGCAAGCGCGATAAGGGCGAAGGGTAAATAAATGAAACAGAAGTGACAACAGCAATCTATCTGGCAGAGCGTTTGTCTGGCGATAACTCAGCCCCCCTCCTCCCACCCCTCCTGCTCTGCATATCCTCCTCACTGGCTGTGGCCCCAGTCGAGTGGAAACGTTGGAGGCACCGGGGTCCTCGATAAGCGCTGTGCCGCAAAGGAGCTGATGGGGACAAAGCACTATCTTTCCACCCTGCTGAACTGTTCCCCCTTGTTCCATCCCATTCCTCCCCCTCAAACACACACCCCTTCCCCCAAACCAAACGAGTTCTTCCTGAGCTTCTGGAAGCCAGACAAGCGAGGGGGGTCCCCAGGTGGTAAATGACGCCAGCTCCTCCGTGACAAGTCTCGACCATGTCCCGTGGCTCTAAACCCAGTGCTCAGGCTGAGAGGCAGGTGAAAAAAAAACAAAACACTGGAAACAACAACAACAAAAAAAAACTTTAAATGCAGAACAGTAGGGAAACCCTGTCACCTGGTGTGTCACAACCATTCAGTCATCACTCTGCCTTTGTTTTTCACTTTAGACTTAACAGTATTGGCAAACCATGGAGAAGGGCAAAAACCACACTGAGCAACTGTGGCTTAAAAGAAGGCTAAAAGAAAATCGTTGAATGAACGTAATTTGCTTACACCATCCATTTTCATTCAATCAAATAGAGTGGAGTCAGCATATTGGCTTTGTGACCCCAACATAAAGTGCACTCGCAATTAATGTTGACATATTTTCAGTTTGTAAGTCAAACAACCTGATTTTTTAAGCATACTGTAGCTAAGCCTTCAGAGGATTGCTGTGAGCTAAAAAATACATGTCTGTAATTTTTAATAGATTTTTATTCAATATAATCATGCTTGTATTTAAATTCAAGTTTTATAGTACTGCTTTTGTTTCATTGTTAAGTTCTCCGTGGAAACAAAATGGTAATCTGGCCAATCAGAAATTATTTTTCATTGAAGTATTTAGGTAGATATAGCTAAGCGAGCTTTCCTATTGGTTAGGACTTCAAGAACTGAAGAGGAGTCCTAATGTGTTAGATTAACCATCAGCATAATTATGAAGTGACAGAGGAATCAACCAATCTCATTTTGATTTTTATAGTAGGCAGGACCTACGTTTTTGTGAGAAAAAAGGTCACACTAGGCCTTCTGGAAGTCCTAGATACATCACAGTCTGCGAATACAAGCAGCAGCCTAATCAACGAGTTGTTAGAAATGGAAAACGGTGGCAGCAAGCTCACTAGTGAAAGGGTCACAGTGAAACTGCTACATGAATGTCACAAACCTCAAGCAAAACAAGGAATGTCTTTTAGAAGCTTCAAATGTTTAATCTAGAATGTCCAAAAAATGTGCATGTGAATCACTAATAGCTTAGCACTAACAAACAATTAGAATTCCACAGGAATGCTTATATGGTCAAATTGAAGGCCTAGCTCTAATAGTCACGGTTCGCCACTGACACAGACAGATTTTAGCAATGAAGAACATCAGCAGTATTAGTTATGTAGGGGTTCAAAAGCAAGGTTTAGGGCATTCTGTGTTGATCTGGGTTTTAATTAATTTTCACAAGGAGCAAGACCTACATTATTCATCCCCGGAAAGACACACACACAGGTTAGGTCAGAGACAGCCACTCTTGTGTTGCATGGCACATTAATGAAGTCTATAATGCACCTACTGATGTGTAAAAAAGGCCCAGTTTCTGGCCTTGCTCAATTCTCCGAGCTGTGAGCTGTGCTCCTTAGAGAATGCCAGCAAAATAAAGCCTGTTGGCGATTGCTCATGCACGCCTGTTAAATTCCAGAGTTCAGAGTGCAGTGTAGATGAGCCTGTCCTACCAGGTATACACTTGAAAATAATGATGCCATAAAGGGTACGTTCACATCTGAGCTTTTTTTTCATGTTTTACACAAATGTGACTTAGGAGGCAACACTAAAAGCAGCAAAAAACAAATTGAATCTGACAGTTTCAATTCAGATTTTCAAATGTGGTACTGAAAGCCGATATGCATCTGATACACATGTTATGTCACCTTTGGACTGTGAACAGCCATAATTCATGCGACTTTAATGTCAATCAAACTGAATTTTCATCATAATTTCTTGCAGGAACAGACCTTTATGGCCACTCAACATGCGTTACTATGGTTACACTTCCCATCTTTTACTTTGGAGGACGAGCGAGACGAACAGCTATTCAAAATCATGTTTACTTCAAAGATATTTTAGAAAAAAAGAGAAACAAAAGAGCTAGAGGAGCCTGACACAGATAAAATTTCTTTATCCAGTAAATGTCACTGTTTTGGCATTGAGTCTGCATCCCTTTACTAGCATTCTTCTCCATGGTGGAAAGAAACTAACCTTCTTTTCTCTGTTTGCTTGGCATCCACAGTTAAAACAGACACAGAAATTCACAATTTTTACTCCATGACTTTGTCCAGCATGCTCTGGATTAAGATCTGCTGTTTGCCCTTCAAGTTTAAAGTAGCAGTTCATACAGTTCATACTGATGTCTCACTAAAGTAGTCTTTTAATCTTAAGGAAATATAGAGCACAGCTGCGTTTGTTGGATATCGTGCCGAGTGGTTCGGTGTTCTTTTACACAAGTGGGTCAGTTCAGGAGCGTGATCTGTTGAGATTCATGTCAGATATGGGTCACATTACCACAACAATGTGAATGATCAAACCACAAAACCAGATTTATGCAGTATTTCACATTTGGGTCACTTTTACCTTCAATCTGAACGTAGCCAAATATAGCAGAGGTGAATAGCAGCAATTACTGTTACTAGCGGTTCTCAATGAAGCTCACAGTGGCATCGAGTTCAGTTCAGCTTCAAATAATGAGCTTTTCATGACAGAAAAACTTTCAGTCTAATAGACAAAACATAAGACTACATGTATTAAATGCTGTGTTTAAAGGAAAAATTCAAAACTACATCTACAATACCTAATTTAGCTGAAATTGTCAGCTAATCTAGTTGAGGTTTTAGTAAGTTACAGATCAGACTTCTTTAAAACTTGGTAAAACTTCAGCTAAATTTGCTTTTACACAACCAGCTAGCATACTGACTAACTACAGACAGTCATTTACGTTGTTTTGCCTTTTTATTTTAATCACTGTATTTTTTGGGCACAGCACTTTAGTTCGGTTCCTCAGACTGATGGTTTTTCCATAATAAAAGGCCTGTTATTCAAAGCACTGTTGAAAATTCTTTTAAAGACTCAAGACTCGACTTGGACTCACAAACCAGAAACCTGAGACTTGATTAAGACTTACACCTCTGAGACTCATGAGTTGACTGAGGTTTGCACCCCAGAGACAAGAAAACTTAAGTTTGCCCCTCAGAGACTCATGGCTCAACTTAGACTTGCACCCCAGAGACATAAGATTCAACTCAGATTTGCACCCCAGAGACTCAAGATTCGGCATGCACTAGCATCCCAGAGACTCAAGATTTGACTCGGACTCGCACCTCAGAGACTCGTGACTTGACTCTGACTCGCATCCCAGAGACACAAGATTAAACTCAAATTTGCACCTCAGAGGCCTGTGACTCCACTCGGGTTTGCACCCCAGAGACTCAAGATTCAACTCAGACTCACACCCCAGCAACTCAAAATTCAACTCTGACTCGAACCCCAGAGACTCGAGATTCAACTCGGATTCACAGCCAAGAGACTCGACATTCGACTTGGACTCAACAGACTCAAGACCCAGAGACCTCTAGACTCAGACAGGCAGCTCGGAGACTCCAGACTCACCTCAAACTGTGTTAAGTGTCAGAGACTTGACACTTAACACAGACTTGCACCTCACAGACAACTCGGACTTCCACCTGAGAGGTTCGCACCTCTGATTACTGACTGCATGTGTCTTATTCTTGTGTAAAATTGATATAGTGCTAAAATGAACAGCTGCAAATTAAAACTGGGATACTGCTGGTTAACTGTATGTGAAGCTACTGGTTAAGCATAGAGATTTTTATAAGTAAATATGAATTGGAAAGCATAGTGTGTTTTCCTTCCATATAATAAAGATTGAAACACTATATCAGGGAGGGTCTCTAAACTAGTTGAACATTTTCCATTGATGATAGCCACGTATGGTGGTGGAAGCGAGAGGTGAAACATGACAATATTGATTAATATTATTCTTTCCTCACACTCTAATCATGTTACAAAGAGAAGCAAATGTAGCTTTAGGAGTCTTGCTTATTGGTACAGCATGATGTGCTTGCCTGGTTAGGGAATCAAACCCCAGTCTGCTGGGTGGAAAGCAGAAGTGTTACCTGCTATGCTATTTAAAAAATCAACGCTTCTCCTTAGGTAATAGTTGGCATGCTATAGGGGGAAACACAGCTGCCTTCCACCCAGACCAGGGTTTGATTCTCCACTCAGGAAAGAGCCACAAGTCCTTGCAGAAGATTCCTAATGCTTCACTTGTTACCTCTGTAACATAATTAGACTGGAGGTCATTCTGGATAATAACATCTGCCAACTACCATAAAAGTGTCTCTTTTTAAAGAAATAATATGTTATTGGCAGCCTAACATTGGACAAACAAACAAATATAAGTTAGTTAAACAAATGAAGAAAAATAACTACTAAAGCAACTGTTGAGAAAAATGCAAAAATCTTAATTCATCATTTAATGTCATTTAACATTTAACACTGGTGTGCTGTGATGTAATCAAAACTCAGAATATGTTTTCAGAGGCTTGCAAAAGATAGTACACTTCAATTATATTTATCACATAAATATAAATATAAATATAATTATACATTTATTACAAGAAACGAATTTAGTCTTTTAACTGATTCATGATGGCTTGTGCTTAATATGACCAGGGACTAGAGACATGAACCAAGAAGGCACGCAAAGGTCAATAACCATTTTCAAAGAGTGAAGCTCACTGTACAATATGTGTTGAGGCAAGTTAAATGCATGTGTAAGTGTACCCAGGCACCATGTTTAAGGCTTCAGCATATGTCTTGATGGAATTTATCACTGGGTAAGAGAGGTGCGGCTGTCGCCTGTCTCCAATCCTTTTATAATGTGGGGGAAATTTGTGTCTGTGGCGAACGGAGTGATTTAATAAATGAGCTCTTTGCTGCAGAGCTGCCGCCTCTGCCGTGCATAAACAACATGTCGAGACATCTGAGGTTTGTCTCCAGCAGATGATGCAGCACCTTAGTATCGAGCAAATGCCTTTTTCCAGACAGCTTCCATAACCCACAACATTGTCTAGCTCCATGTCCACCTGCTTTCTCTTGAAATAAATACTCTAGCGTAACATTGACATAATCATACCACAAACATGTCATGGCAGATGTCATATGCTGCCATGAGTTGTCTTGACAGATTTTGTCCAGTAACAAAACAGTGTCATGCTACCATTACTGGGAGATGCCATGACAGATGCCATGATGTTTGATGTCATGACAGCTAAACTCTGCTAGAAAAACGAGCACAGATCTAAACTGGTCTATGCTGGTTTAATGTCAGTCTAGTACCAGCATCCAAAACATAACATATGCTAGTTTTGCTGGTCATTAGTATATTAACTTCCATTGTTGCTGACCATATAACCAGCATCCAAAAGACACCATGTGCTGGTTTTGCTAGTGACGAGCTTTGACTAGACATGATAGCATAAGACATCTGCCATGGCATGTTTCTGGCATGGTTATGTCAATGTTATGTAGAAGTGTTTAAGTAAAGTGCTACCGAATTCTACAATCATAGTAAATTGAGCTGTGACATAGTGGTGTATAACAGACAATGCAAGTTTCAAATGTGTCAAATACTGATGTCAATTTTATAAATGATTAATGCTGTTAACTTGGTGTTAACTCATTTTCCTACTTTGACCCATCAAACTATTTATAGTTTCAACCTGAAGCCCAGATGCTTGTGCATCATGTTATGACTCCACAACTGTAGCTCTCTCCTTCAAATACAGCTTTTAAAAGGCAAGTTCCATTGTGGTTCTCTTGATAAAACCAAAGTTATTTCCAGCTACTGCGATGCTGTGAATTTGTTCACCACTGAACTACATAGATTCAGGAGTTCCTCTACAAACGTAGCACACTGCTGATGAAGGCAATATTCACATTTCGGTGGACTACGCTGAACAGAAAAAAAAATCTTTCATAAGGGTAAAATTTGAGAAAATAAGACAGATGCAATTAATCGCAATAACTACGTACAAGAGTGCGAGTAATCACGATTAATTATTTGAATCATTTGACAACCCTAGATTCAAACATTTTCTCATGGAATTCAGCAGCTGTGCATTGGCTTCTAATTATAATTCAGTTTTGAGCCAATGGATTTTCTGTTCTTTTGTAAGAACAGGGAAAGGTGTCTAAATTATTGTCTGTGGCAATCGATGGCATGATACAGATGGGGCAGGGATAGAGATTAAGTTAAAATTGCTGGAGTATTCTTTTAACAGTAGTCATCCTGGAACAATGGCTCACAATAACAAAAGCAAAGCTAAAAGAGGCAATGTTCACATGCGTCCGCCGCTCTCTGTCTATGAATAAGCTGATTAATTAATTTCTCTCATCTCATCATCCTAATGAAATGAAATTAATTTTGTCGACATTAATGTAATAGGAGTGGGGGAGAACAAGGGACCCGCTAATCAGCAAGCAAATCTGGCAATGGTCTGTTGGGGGAAATTAATTCCTGTTTATATTTGTCATACTGTAATAGCAGGCTGGAAACAAAAACACAACATATTGAGAGTGGCAGCTTTGGGTGAAGCTTATTTTTGGGGAGGGCACCACTGTGGGTGAGCTACTCTTGCACCGCGTTAAGGGGATTCTCAGGCTTTGATCAACCTAATCTCTAATCTACTACATCTGTATGGTATGTTCCAATTATTACAGACAATTATTTTGATGTGTTTTTCTGTACTCAGGAAAAGAACAGACTCAAAATGCACTTATAATAGAAACCAAAGGGCAGTTGTTTCAGTATCTGCCTACTGGCTTCAGTAACTGCCCACTGGCTTATATTAAATGGCTCATTCTACCAAAATGGTTCAAATTCAGACCTGAAAAAACTTTTCGGACATTTAACTGACTTGGACTTTAGGGTAAAAACCTATTGCTTTCAATGCTCTATACTACAAATATGTTTATTTTGTTAAAATAAATGATTAAACATTCCATTTTGTCACTACTAATACAATAAGAACACCTATGAAACTTTACCAGATGTTTCGATAGTGACAATCTCAGCTAATATCAAGGAAATATGTGTTTCATTAGTGACAATTTCTAATGTTACACACTGATTTTTAGAACTTGGGACACATTTACTTAAACAATGGGATCTAACTACTCACTATGTGGCCATGAGGGGCAGAGATACAGTCTCACTTCCTGCTCAAAAATGCAGGGGTGTGGCTAAAATAAGGCCCTGCCTACAGATAGAGATACAGTCTCACTTCCTGCTCATAAATGCAGGGGTGTGGCCCTGTCTACAGACTAAAATAGTTTGTGTTTTGGTAGTGACATGAAAATGTGGACAGTCTTTTTATTGAAAAATTAAACTCATGATAAATCTAAATCTTTCAACTTTAAAAGAAATAAAGATTACTTTATAAACAACATGGAAAAAATGCCAAACTATATATTTTTTTCACAAGTGTAAGTTTAGGAGCCACCTCCCAATAGAAAGTACCTTACAAATTAAGATTTTATATATATTTAGCTTATAACTATCTCAATTAATGCATTGGGTTTAAATAGATCATGATATAACTTTTGTAGTTATCTAAGGTCTGGACACAAATTATTGTCTGTAGCAATCAACCATATGCAACAGATGCACCAGATAGAGATTTTGTCTACCTTATATACATGCAGGGAACAATAAGAAGTAGTGTGCTGGAGGTACAGAAAGATCTCTGATGGCTCTTGAAGATAGCAGGAAGCATACATATGAATCATGCATAATCATGCATAAAAAACCCAGTAAAGTCCACTTCACAATGTAGCCACAATGCCCTTAAAATAAGATAAAAGCAGAGTTTGGGATAACAGGGTAGCTTTGAGGCTACAGTTCTGGTTTCACGGACTTTACATACATAGGATAAAAAACCTGCATTCAGAAAAGAGTTTGTGCTGCATTTGTGATGTCATTTTCTCTCCTGCTCCAGGATTAGACCTTCACCCTCTGCTAAACTGCTGGGGGAGGAAAAAAAATAACCCTTTCTTTCTTTTACTGATCACCATGGCAACAGCATGGCACACATGAAATCAATTTACATCTGCAGAAACTTCGCTGCGTGGACAAGTGCTTGTGACATTGAGCAGAAAAAAGCTGATGGCAGTTTCTATTGTCTGAGCTCTAGCCGCCTTGCAGCCTGATTCAGATGAAGAGTTTCAGGCTGCCAGACTCATGGAGTGCTGTGTTTTCTTGTGTTTTTAATATACTCTGATGCATCAGAAATTATTTGATTCTATAGGCTGGTATAGCTATAGGGAGACTATCGCCTTCCATTTGTATTATTTATTTAAACTTGAAATGCACATGGTATTATCTCTTTTTGCATATTGCAGAGATGAGGACTCAAATCACACTCAAGTCACATGCTAACTGACTTATGACTAGACTTGGTCTATCATTAAAATTATCACCAATTTGAGCACCAACCTTCCTGTAGTAAATGAATAAAACCTGTCGTTTAAAACTTTATGCATTTGACCTTTTCCTGTCAGATCTGCTACAGTCATATGCAGTCAGACTGCAATGCCACAGCATCAGGTTCAATACAGCTTCATATAATGAGCCTTTCATTACAGAAAATGATGGACAGAGGGAACCACTACATGCAAGAAATGCTGTGACAGGGCCCACCTGTAGGTGCAAAGTTTTATTACACACTAATATTACAACCTAAGAATAGCTTAATCAGTTTGAGTCCCTGTTGTTAATGGATAATAAGCCTTAGTATGTAATAAGACTGGGATTTTAAGGGGTTTAAGGAAAGAGGCAAAACAGCAGGAAGCAGTTTTCTACTAAGTAGGAGAGCAAGTGCAAGAGAAGCACAATAGCTAATTTAACTGAAATTGTCAGCTAATCTAACTAAAGTTTTAGTTACAGTCACAGAACACACTCCTTTACAACTTACTAAAACTAGTTAGCATAATATCTTTACAAACTATTAACTAGCCAACTATTTTGAGTTGTTTTACCTCCTTACTCTGAACACTACATTTACTGTGTGTAACGCTTTAGTTCTGTTCCTCATATTGAAGGTTGTTCTACAATGAAAGGCCTGTTATTTGAAGCCATGTCGAACCTGACAGATTTTAGTTGTGGTTTACTGTTGTGCAGTGTCATTAGGAATGTGCATTCTGACTAGTTTTGGTATTTGAACAGGAGAACAAATATTGAGTTAACCTTGGAGAGGGACAAAAACAATGCAAAAAAGAAAAAAAATATATATTTCAGCTAAATTAGTGTAGAACTGTGTTTACCTTTTTTAAGGTAACAGCACTGGTGTTGCACAAAAAATTTGCGTCACACAGAGAAATTCATTTCCAAATATGTTTTCTGATTCTAAAATAGCCACAAGAAAAATTGGTTTTCACATCAGGTGAGAAACATAATGGAGACTGCCTCAGATGCAAAATTCTCTAAAACTTGAGACTCAACTCAAATTTGAGCCCAAGACTTGACTTGGACTTGCATGACAGTACATATACATATATTTGGAGAATATAAGCAGGATTGTGGACTGTGCTTTTTGTACCATCACAATACAACCTGCTGCATTCATCCATGCCATAATACACAGCCACAGAATGCTGCATGACAGCTTGGAAGGACGAGGCTTGTGCTGTTTCTAAGGTGTCTTGTTCCACTCATCCATCCACCCTTGAAAGCACACACAGAGCTGGACATCATGAGCTTCCACTGCAGGCATTTGCCAGAGTTGTGCCATTGGGGCTAGTGTGTATACGCCTGATTGTCAGCAGACTGCACAAATGTCAGCATTACTGTGGAAGCCAGCATGTCCTGTTTGACCCCTAAGCTTGCACGCTTTGGAAACACCATGCGGAACAGACCCCAGAGAGACAAGGCAATACATATGGCAACAGCCTGGCGCAAAATGCCTTAAGGAGTTTGCATGCTAGATGGTGCCCCATACAGCTGAGACCAGCTTCTAACATACATGTGCTGAGGCACTTGAACACTGGAGCAAGTTGAGCACTCACACACCCACTTTTGTTAAACATATGTTTTTGCTGCCCCACTTTTAATTGTAATAAGAAAAATAATTTCAGTGTAAATAGCTGTGTGAGCAGGAATAATAAAATATTTTCATGCAATTGTATACAAAACTGTTAACAATGAGAGCAGTGAAGATGTCTTGCTCTTTGCTGGAAGATTTGATTCCGCCAACTTTATGTATGTATGAGTGTAAGTGCAGCACAAAACTTGCCTTGATTCTACTGCAATATGCGGTCATGATGCATCTGAAATTAATGTTTGATTTACTAAAGCTGGAGCTTGTCATACAAACTGTACACAGGACCACTTTTGCAATTATGGGGTTTAAAAGGTGCTGTGAAACAGTGGAGTTGTCAATAAACCCGGGACAAAAAAACCAAAAACATTCAATTTAGTGTATATTCTTTATCTTGGCAAACCATCATTGATGGTTTTGCCCATAATTTCCTGTCAGCTGATATGTGAAGATGGCTATCATACTGCTATCATTATTCGAGATATGCTAGCTAGCTACCTAGCTAGTCAATGCTGTCGGAGATGCTGTAAAGACCAATCACTGGTTGAAATATAAATGGGAAAGCCTATAATGCTCAACACGGCATCTGTTTACAAGAAAAGTCCTGCCAATCAATAAAATAAAATGAGCCAACCGGCTTGCTGGTTAAGACACCCCCTGGTTGTATACACCTTGGTCTATTTCTGCTGGAGGTATGTGCAGGTGCAGTAGCCATAACAAGCCTGGTCATAACAAGATAGGAGCCTGGTCCTGTATGACTAGAAATAACTGCCCAGGGGCATTGCAAAAATGGCCAGTGAGTGGACAGACTTACCTATAAGGACTTTGATGCTGTGTAGTTTGTACTTAACATTATTTGACTCAAGCTAGGTATATACTAGAAAGCCAGCATGTTAATGTGATATAGATTTTAGCATTTGGCATATATGGCTGGTTAGCATCTAATTTTTGCATTTTTTTCTTTTTTTGTTTTTTTGAGAATCAGAAAACTACCAAGAGTCAGTAAGTAATGCCTTAATTTAGTGCTGTGACTTAATGTAGCTCAAAAACAGTCCCCAGGATTCCAGCCCTCATCATTACACAAACTGTTTGCTTCCACCCAAATTTTTTTAAACTTTTTTGTCTACCTGCGTTTGCTTGATGGTATGTAGGTTGAAATTTGCAGCAAGTTCATATGCATTATGATACTCTGCTTCCTTAATGGGGGTTAAAGATGATGCAGCAGTTGGTGTTTTATGAGATATGAGATAACTTTTCCAATTTAACTAGGCCCATGTGGAGTGTCTGTGGGATTAAGTTGAGCACCATTGTAAGCAAGGCTAAGACTGGACTGTAACCTTTTGCAACAGAATAAACTGTAATATATACATATATATATATATATATATATATATATGTATATATATTCATTTTTTTATCTCAATATTCGATCCATATATATCAATGTTCATTCAATGTATATCAAAGTTTATTCTATATATATATATATATATATATACACTAACTTTCTGGAAATAATATTTTGCTATTTCTCTATGTTTTCATGGAACAGTGGACATGATTGCTCCCTCATAAATTCTTTCCTCCGTGGGTGACCAATACCCAGCTATTTTCTGTGTAACTTTTGGCATTTATCGTCTCCTGCACCACAAAACCCTATTTTCTACTTGTCACTGTGATACTCAGTTTGACCGCACTTCTTATTATGTAGCCCCATGTGGAGCAAAGAGCATAAATCAACTGATTCTTTGGAAAGAAGCAGCTTTGTGGTCGAGGACTGTTCAGAGCCCATGGGTCGTGTGGGTGTGTGATTAAAAAGTGGCGAATTATTCCAAAGTCAGGGCAGAATGAATAACGATGAATTGTTCTGTAATGTCTTGAGGTCAATTCCAACATATTCTCAGGGAAAGACCTATCGTTTTTCTGTGTTTAGTTTTGTAACATAGCATATCAACCTCAAACAATTTCTAGCATCATATTTCAGTTTTGATAGTACCTGAGGATTTATGTTCAGACAGTCCCATGGTGATTTACAGAAATAGACATATGATTCATATGAAAATAACAAATCAGTAGTGAGCAGGCAGTGTTGCATGGGGTGATTTGTTGGCTAATGATGGTTTTTCCCTGCACTCACATAGCTCACAACTATGAGCCTTATATGGCAGTTATTGTGTTTTTTCTTGGTACACAAAAAGAAATTCAAATGTTGATTTGTCAAGCCTCAGGATACTTTTTCACTTCACCTCAGTCCATTTTAAATGAGCTCAGGCCCAGTGAAGGCAGCGTCATTTCTGGGTCCTGTTTATATATGAATTCTTCTTTGCATAGTAGAGTTTTAACTTGCATTGAGGGATGCAGTGATGAACTGTTTTCACAGACAGTGGTTTTCAGAAGTTTTCCTGAGCCCATGCAGTGATTTCCACTACAGAATCATGTCTGTTTTTGATGCATTGGCACCTGAGGGCCCAAAGATCTCAGCTAGCCAATGCTAGTTTTCAGCCTTGTCCCTTGCATACAGAGATTTCTCCAGATTGGCTCATTCTTTTAATGATATTATGTATTGTAGATGATGAAATCCCCAAGTTCTTTGCTATTTTATGTTGAGAAATGTTATTCTTGAATTGTTGCACTATTTGCCTGCGCAGTCTGAAAGACTCAGACTATCTGGGATGCTCTATTTCTACCCAGTGATATTACTTTGCCAGTTAACCTTCAGGTGTGTTTTTTTAGCAATACACAACTTTACCAGTCTTTTGTTACCCCGTCCCAACTTTTTTGGAACATGTTGCTGACATCAAATTCAAAATGGGCATATATTTTTCAATAAACAATAAAATTTCAGTGTCAGTGGATCTGGCTGATGTACAGAACTCTTTAATGCGTCTTTATTGATGAATTGAGCGCTGACTGTAGCATCAGAGTGAATTCTGTTACAGAAGCATCTTCACTGTTCAAATCCAACCAAATGTCACAAAACTCCTGAAAAGCATTTCACCCAAATCATACTACAAAAGCAACTGTGGAGTTTTTCAGGGCAAAGAAGTTACCTCAGACAGTGAATCTGAACATTTATTTCAATTACTGAAGAAAAGAATGAAAGCAAATAGTCTCCAAAATAAACAGAAAACTAAAAATGACTAGTAGTTAATTAACAAAAAGATATTTAGCAGAGTTACAGACATCAGGCCTTCTTCCGTTTTCCATTTCCATTTGTCCAACAGTGATTTCTTCATGGTTCACCCATGGTTTTACCCAGGTAAATAACTTAAAATTATTGAAAATATTCTGAACTTCTACATTATACATTCAATACAATACAATATCCAATTTGCTGTAGTACAGAGCCAAAACAAAAAAGGTTTGTCAATGTTTAATTAATTACAAATCTCAAACAGTATGACTTCTAGCAAATGTAGTAAAGCATAATGCATAATGAACTAGTTATACACAATGCAGTTTTTGGAATTGCCCTCACTGTGTCTCATTCAGTGCTTTGGGGTGTTTTTGTGTCCTGTATAATGATGCTTGAGAAGTTTTAAAAATTGCTTTGCTAGTTCTTTCTTTCATTAGTGTTTTTGTTAAATCACAATCATAATGCAGAGTTTTCTCCAGGCATATAATTTTGAAGCACAGATAAATGCAGATTTATTACGTAGAAAGGAAAGCTCTAACCCTATTTGAGCTGAATTAGTCTTACCTGAGGAGCAATTACTAATGAGATCCACGATTTAAATCTGACAGTAGTAATTCCGGAGTGAATGACTTTCTGTGATTGGCAAAAAAAAAGAAAGAAAAAAGAAAAAAATGTAAAATTACAGGCAATTAAATATCTCAGAAATACAATTAAACATTTTCATTAGTTCTCTAGTACTGTACTGACAGTAGACAGTATACATACAGTACATGTTTTTTGGGGGAATTTAAAATTAAAATTAAAAATTCAAAAGGCAACCTGGCTACCTTAAAATCTGGAGTTCACTAAACATCAAAAGATTTTTTAATTTCAATAAAAGCTGTCTGGGTACTTACTTTTTAAGGTAAAACACCAATTTGCATTTACAAAGCAGTCGGATCTCTTTAATTTGACAAATAACATTATAGAACCACCTTTCAAAAAACTAATCCAGCTTGAATAATCCAAGAGATACCATTTATTTGGAGCATATTGCTAACTTGCCATTAAAACTGTCCATTACAATTTTTACAGTAGGATCTCCATTTGGGTTTCCTGAGCTCGTCCCTATAGGCGGCACCTAAGGCCTAGATACACTAAGCTAATTTTTGCTTGATACAATAGTTTAGCATGGCTTTAGGAAAAGAATCTCACTCATGTCTTAAAAGATCCAGACTCACGGTGAACAATTAACTGTGGGGCTAGTGTTCCAGTGTTTATACCAACAACTGAATGAGAATCACACTGGAACACTAAAAAATCCAAAAGAAACTCAGAATCATGCAAAAACACACACTGTTATGAGGCCCTATGGATTGACTTGTTATTTCTCCTCAGTGTATTCAGCACTCTAGGCCTCTAAACACAAAACCCAGTTGTTATAAAGTAGTTCTACCTCAACTTGGGCATATGTGTCTGAAGTACACAATCTTAGAACACACTGGAAGGGCTGGAGAAGTCTGGTGTTTAATCTTATTTGAAGTACCTTGAGGGGATAACTTGTAGCTGTGCACAGGAGGTACTTCACCCCTGTGCCACTTCCAAATGACAGCTCACAGCTTATTTAAATATAATTATTATTACATCTTTTTGACATGGTTCTACTTTGAAAAAGAAGTCAAAAGAACAAATATGCTCATGTTTAAATCTATAAAAGCCATTATTTTTCTATCATGTCAAGTGGATTAAAAAAGTGCAATATGTTATATGCCCAATTACATTCACTGAAGCTGACATATATGACACATTGTAAGAAATTTAGAAGCAATGTTATATTTAAAAAAAGAAAACACATTTCACAATTCTTCATTTCACAAAAAATACCAGTTATTAGCCCTTTAAACTGTAGGCTTATTGTTCAGCTTTTAATGTTTGAACATTGAACATGCTGTACCTAAAAATTATTTGGTAGCTCTTATGAAACCTAAAATGTAAGTTATGTCGTTATGAGAAAAGCGTGAACCTACCTAGATGCCTCTGAAGTTTAAAGATTCGTTTAAAACACAGATACAAAGAACCATCTATTGAAAGTTTTTTTCTTTGGCATCACTCCAGAGAACATTTTTTGGCACTTTTTAAAAGAATGTATGATAACTGACCATCTTATTTCAAAAGCAGCAATCACGCTGACATCAGTTCAAGCTGTGACACTATAACGCTGGGGTGGGGGATGTGCACCGATTCCTGCCCAGTTTGATGATTTTCCTGCTCAAGAACACCTGATTCAACTTATCAGTTAATTACAGGTTTAGTTGGTGTGCCAGAGCAGGAAAGTCACCAAATTGTGCTGGACTCTGGCCTTCAGTTCTCCACCCCTGCTAGAATGCATGCAATGCACAATTTGAATTCAAATGAAGACTTTTGTAATGAATATGCTTAAATGGTGTTTGCATAGTCTAACAGTCTGTCCTATTGTAGAACAATGGTTTACACACCTCAGAGATGTCTAATCAACACTTTAGTTCTTGCAGGCTCTGAGCACATTTTAGCCAGGTAATCAAAGACTAGATCCAGAATGCTGATTGTGTGGCTCAGGTGTGTTGGGAGCTGCACAAAAAATTGCACTCAATTGTACAGAAATTGAACATAACACAAAACAGACAAAACTACTCCCAAATACGCTCTGTATACTTGAAATATATAAGCCTTTCGGCTTAGTAAGGTTTGTCTTTTGAATTCATGTTGTTGTGGTGCTGGCAGGTGGCTGGGCAATTTTGATAATGACTGGATGTGAGCCCATTCACCATGCAGCCTTAGGACATCAGGGTTTGTTTCCATGATGTGGAAACATAAAAGGAGAAATTGTGCTAGTTTTTAGGGAGAGGGTAATAAATACATTTTAAGGCCAAAAGTATGTGGACACCCCTCCTAATTATTGAGTTAAGGTGTTTCAGCTGCACTCATTGCTAATGGATGTATAAAATGGTAGGAGAACACTAGCTACATGAATGCATAGTGCCAACAGTAAAGTTTGGAGGAGGAGGGATGATGGTCTGGGGCTGTTTTTCAGGTTTTAAGCTCAGCTGCTGAGTTCCAGTGAAGGGTAATATTATTACTTCATACCAAAACAAAACAAGATTGAACAAACAACAATAACATTGGCTTAAATTCTATCAATGAAACTGTATCATCTATTAATAATCTAGAATTTGCTCTTCTGACAGAGCTTCTCCACTTGTTTCGATGAGCTACAAGTTAGAAATAATATCAAATTACACCATGCTTTATTTATGAGCAGATTTGCTTCAGTTCACTTTTTTTATTTGGACATATTAGCTATGAAACATACAGCAGCAGCTTCCAGGAGACTGATGAGGAAATTAAACTTTATGTACTTTATCAAATTAAAAACATAACGTGATATTAGATGATAAACAGACATAAGCTCCCTGCTGCTGGTTAATGAACTTTTCCATGAATGAACTGTTATGTTGCCAGTGTGTGTTCATTCTCTGTGCTTTACCTTGTAAAATACAACCATTAAATTAAATGGAATAGCAGTGCGAAGCTGCTTAGTAGTGCTATTATCCTCAAGTCCAGTCTGAGTCTCATGAGTGATCTTAAGAGTGTAAATTAAGTCTCGGTCTTGCCTCTGTCTCAGGGTAAGGTCTGGGGTATGGACTCGGAAATTGTTCTTGAGACCAGCTGAGCTTAGATACTGAAACTTGTTCTATCATTAATGAATATCAACGAACCCTTCAAACTGAATAAAACAGTCCTTTCTCTACATGTTTAAATAAAAACTGTCCACTGCCTGTTAAGGATGTAATTGGTGCTTTCCAGGATGAATTGAGTTTTCTTTGCTTGTTGTTGTTCATTGGTTCCAAAATTCAAACGTCACCTGATGGCAGATAGGAATGTTATTATTACTATGTTTTCATTTAATAATAAAAATGGATGTATGTAGTTTGGTTTATATTCAGTTGACTTTAGGTGGTGATTTTGAAAAAGTTTTTGATGAGAAGAGACACAGAATAACCTCACAATCATTTGCTTCCAGAATATAATAATAATAACTAATATTTTAGGGTGTATACTTTAATATGTTAGGGTGTATTTGCTACAAAATATAACATTATTAATTAATGTATATCATATATAATGGATGATAATGTACAATGAACCACAAACAAATTTCAGTTTTTACCTCTTTCTTCTTTTTATTTGTTATATTCTGAAAAAATCTGGTCTTGATCTTGACTCGACCACTACAAAGTCTTGGTCTTGGCCTTGAATCGGACTCGATTGCTACAAAGTTGTGGTCTTGACTCTGAATCTATGTATCCAGGTCTTGGTCTTGACTATAGTGGTCTTGACTGCAACACGAACATTGAGTTTCATTCTAGTTTACGGAGCTGAATGAAAATTCTGCTTAATTTGTGCAAATTTTTTGCAATTAATTTCAGTTACTTGTGTTCTTCCTTTGCCGTTTTAGAGATGCAAGTGTTGTTCCCACAGCAATGATATGATGGTCTTCTTGTGTATCTCTGTAAAGTGCCAGTTTCTTTCTGCTTATTAAAAGCTTTAGCTCTGTGGTGAGCTTTTCTCACATCTTTGAGCTATTCTTGTTTGGTCAGGGCTGCTGTGTGATTCCCTTTTTATGATTGTTCTCCTTTTCTCCAGGAAGATTGCTTTATTTCATTTGGCAAGATTGACATGTTCTATAGGTTTTTTTTTTGTTTGTTTGTTTTTTTTTGTCTTGAGCACTACAGGCTTCTGCAGAAGACATTCTTTGAATGAGCATTCTGGTTAAACCATCACTATATTTAACATGAATCTTTTTCAGGCAATCGGTAAGGGTCGATGACTCAGACTCGATGGCTTGTGTGATGCACTCTGGCAGAGGTGTAGGATGGAGGTAGCTGCAGCTGAGATAGTGAATGTGAGTATCCTTTTGCAAAGCACTAATTAAGATAAAGAACATGTCAGGCAGCTGATGAGCGATGATCAATGGAGGCCCTTCAGACAGACTCCCCTCTGCTGTGATTCTTTACATCATCTGTGATAGATTCAAAAGTGCATAGGAAGAAATGTGGGGCTGGTAGGGAGGGAGAGAGGGAGGGGTGGAAAAATCTTGGATTTCCGCTAGTCATAAATTGCCCCTCTGTCAGGAAATGTAAATCAATGTGACAGCGCCAGATTGATAGAGCCCTTTTTGGCTGGCTGCACTTTTATTTCAGGCGTAGGCAAAATATCCCACAGTGCCATGGACCGACAGAGAGATAGAACGGAACAGGAATCATACGGTTTGGGCTATAAAAAATGAATTGTTGCTGTGTCATGTAGAGGTTAGTTAATCATCCTGCTGAGTATTTTTGAATGCTATATACTGCAGTACCACCACGCATGACATTGCATTGACCCTGTTGCTCGCTTTCGCCATTTTGCTTCTGTCTGAGCTCCTTGTGGTGGTGCCTGGGTTTTTATCTTTTCCGTGTCTCAGAGGGCGTGGTGTGGTCTCTCCCATCTGCTGTTTGCCCTTCATTAGGATGCAGTAGCACTCGGCTCCAAAACAAACTCAGCCTCAGCAGAAAGAGAGAGTGGGGGGGACGATGGCAAACACCAGCACGACATGACAGCTTCACTTTCAGCAGCCATAAATCCTCACCGCTCCAGCAGCCAGCACACAGACTCCTCACTCACACATACCTGAGAGAGAGAGAGAGAGAGAGAGAGAGAGAGAGAGAGACAGAGACAGAGAGAGACACATAGAGACAGAGAGACACAGAGAGAGATTTAGAGACCTAGGGAGGGAGAGAGAGAGAGAAAGAGATGGCGGGGTAGAGATGGAGAGAGACAGGGAGAAAGTGAGAGAGAGAAAAGATGAAAATAAAGACAATGAAAAAAGAGTGAAAGAAAGAATGAAGAAGAGAGTGAAAGAAGAGTGAAAATGAAAAAAATAAAAAGAAAGAAAAGTAAAGAAGGAAACAAAAGATTGACTGAAAAATCAAGAAACAGATGAAAGTACAAGACAGAATTAACAGTAGAAAGAGCAAAAGTGTAAAAAAGCTAAAGAAAGACTCAACGAGTGAAAGAGCAAAATAAGTAAAGAGTGAAAAAGCAAAAGAAAGATAGATTGAGTGAAAGTAAGAGGAAGAAATTAAAAGATTGAAAGGGCAAAAGAAAGGAGGACAGAAAGCAAAAGAATAGAAGAAAGACCAAAAGAAAGGATGAGCAAATAAGAGAGTTAAAGTATAAAAGCAAGAAAAAGAAAGACAGGAATGAAGGAAGGAAAGAAAAATAAGTAAGAGGAAGAAATTAAAAGACTAAAAGAGCAAAAGAAAGGAGGAAAGAAAGCAAAAGAAAGGAAAGACGAAAGAAAGAACAAAAGAAACAGCAAAAGCATGAGAGCAAAAGAAACAGCAAAACCATGACGAGCTTTACAGACCATTAATGATTTGTGTTTAGATACCAGGGTTTTCAGTGGTCAGTATATACAGTTATTTAGCCAAAAAAAAAACAAACAAAAAAAACAAGCTAATTTTCAGTAATATTAGCATACTCTGCTGTCCTGTATGACATTTAGCTCATTCTTTGGTTCATCTTGATTTCCTAGCACTACATTTGCTTCTATCGAAATTGGCAAATCTTTTCATGAATGTATGAATATGCTGAAGGAAATAATAACATTGTTTAAATGTAAATGCCAACAATGGCATCTCAAACTCCCAAGAAACTTTAGATACATTTGACTTTAGGATGTTTTTGTTAGCATAGAGTTATTATTTTAGACTCGCAGAGAATATATGGTAAACTCTCAGAAAAAAGGTACCAAACTGTCACTGGAGTGGTACCCTTCAGGTCACTGGGGTGGTATCCGTTATGTCACTGGAGTGGTACCCCTTATGTCACTGTAGTGGTATTCCTCATGTCACTGGGGTAGTACACCTCATGTCACTTGAGTGGTACACCTTATATCACTGGAGTGGTACCCCTCGTGCAGGGATGAGGGAGTAGCTAAGTAGCACGCTACTTTTTGTATTAACTAGAAATTTTTGTAGCTAATGCTGTAGACACTACAGTTTTATGAAATGTAGCTAATAGCTGTAGCGCCTACAAATTATTGTGTAGCTATAGCGATAGTTTTTGCTACAATTTCACTTCAGGCAATCCATGCAAAATCTGAACCATAGAACGCAGTCGTTAACTGGGTTAGTGGCGACTGTGCAACCCTAACTGAGCCGCGGACAGTTCGAGCAAACAGTCACGGGCTGGCCCCTCGCGCTGATCACCCTGTACTAGTAGGCTTAACTCAGTGGTTGGCAACCGAAATGTTAAGAAGAGCCATTTTGTCCTTTCAACAAAAATGAAACCACCTTGGCAACCACAACATTTTATATTTGTTTTACTATCTTGGTTGTAAGTATGTCTCAGTGTGTGCTAATATACTAGTATAGACTAAAAATATAGTATAAATGAAACCCAAACTTTGCTCTGTTTTAACCTTCATCTCAGCTGTAGCCGCTTTTTCTCGCATCTCAGGAAACTTCTCCACGAGTTTCTTGTAAAATGTCTCTTAACGTTCGACTTTTTACGAGGCTGAAGTCGCTTCTCATTCTTCAGCTTCTTGTTTGAAATTGCCCCGTTCCACCTTAAATGGTGCCTGAGGCGCCAGATTGTACTGCTGTGCCATTTAAGGTGGAACGGGAGAATTTGAACGAGAAGCAGGAGAATGAGAAGCTTCGCGAGTTGTTGCAGATTAAACGTATGAGTAAACCAGCTGAGTGCTTTTGAATGCAGATAAATCCATTCATCTCCAAATTATTGATGTTCGTCTTAAATCTCTGTCTTTGCATTGCTGTGTGACCAGCAGTCTGCGCATCAGTCTTCAGCGTTGAAGGTTGGTGAATTAGCAGTTATGCGTTAACTCCAGCGTTTAAGACCATTTATTGTGAAAGCTGTGTTAGAACTGTGTGTTATAATGATTTTACAGCAAAGGAGGATTATGTTATTTTACCTTAAAATCTAGTTCTGCTGTGGAGCTGCAACACCTCTGCAGCAGTGGAGAGATTATTCAGGCTTGATTCTCACCCCAAACAGAGCCTGGCTCACTAATGAGAATTTTGAGGCTAAAGTGTTGCTGAAGTTTAGCAAACGACTCAATGTCATGTCTGTACATATCTTGCTGAAATGTTTAAATTGGAGCAGTTTTATTTCAACAGTTGACAACATTTTGCACAAAATTGTTTGGTTTGTATTTGGTTATTTTTGTTGATGTTTGTTAGGAATAACCTAGAATGATTGACTTTGTCTGTAGTATAAATTTTTGTTGGATATCACACCTTTGGTTATGTAAGCTTGATTGTTGGTTACACTTAAACTTACTTTTTGGGGATCTTTTTGTATATTTGCAGCTTTTCTTTCAGGCTCATGATTAAATGCAGTGTCTTGTTCACACTATCAATTGGGCTTGTTTGGTGTGTAAAGTGGAGACTCACAAACATTCTGACAATCGTGCTTTGAAAGTAGCTAAAAAGTAGTGCACTGCTTTTCAAAAAGTAACTAAAAAGTAGCCACTACTTTTTCTGGAAAAATAGCTAAATTGTAGTTAGCTACAACTTTCGGGAAAGTAGCTACAAAGTAGCTAGCTACTCTTTTTTCAGTAGCTATCCCAACCTGCCCTCGTGTCACTGGGGTAGTACCCTTCATGTCACTTGAGGGGTATCCCTTATATCACTGGAGTGGTACCCCTCATGTCACTAGAGAGGTATCCCTTATATCACTAGAGTGGTACCCCTCATGTCACTGGAGTTGTACCCTTCATGTCACTGGGGTGTTACCCCTTATGTCACTGGAGTGGTACCCCTCATGTCACTGGGGTGGTACCCCTTATGTCACTGGAGTGGTACCCCTCATGTCACTGGGGTGGTATCCCTTATGTCACTGGGGTGGTACTCTTCATGTCACTGGAGAGGTACCCCTTATATCACTGGGGTGCTACCCTAAAGAGTACATCTTCAGTAGTACTCTTTTAGTACACCATTTTACCATATTCCATAAAATTGTATTTTTTAAATTGGATGGACTCCATACACCTTGTTATGACTTCAGGCCTTTCACTTTATATGTCTATTTTAAAATATTAATGAATAAAATATGAATATAAATAGGCACCTTTAATCTTAGAAAAAACTTATTTAAGGTACACAACTGGACTGTAACCCCATTGTTGTAACTCTGGGTACATTTGCATTGTTTGTATCTTGATAAATAAAAATGTACCTCCACAGTAACATGGGTTAAGTGTCTGCTCTGCATAACATTTACACCAGTAAATGTTACCTATTTGTCCATAATTCATTCCTGGTAGAAACCCTGTTCATTACTTAACGTAAAGATTCCAGTTCATAGTGCTGCACTACTGAGCTTGACTGTGTTGTTGTAGCTAATGAAAACTAGCAGATTGGAAACTACAATGACAATGCCACAGTTCTAATGTTAGCTCAATTAAACAGCAAAAAAACAAATTCATCCTAAGAGTGTGATCTTTCATATGCATGAAAAATTAATTTCAAATTCATAATGCAGTCTAAATCTAGGACATTTGAACAAAAACTCCTAAAATTCAAGTTGACTCAGGTTTTTGTGAATGCTCTGCAAAGCTTGTCCAAGTGCATTTGTGGGCGAAGCACAGGGTAATATTCATGAAATTTATATGTAGGTGAAATAATCCGTGATACGAAACCTTTTTCAGTAAATTGCCATATTTTTTCCACCTGCAGGCCTTGAAGAGGTGGCTTATGTTACTGTTATATGACACAGAATTTTATTTTAGATCCTGTGAACTTGTTTCCAGCTGTCGCTCCAACATTATTTTGATGCATCATTATGTAATAATATATAATATAATAAGAGACAAAGGGGACCACATATATACATTTCACTCCAACACTCATCGCTATTTGTGCTAGCAGTATCTGGATTGTGAGTATATTCAGGCAGGTGCTTTTCTATATTTGATATCTCTCAGATGTGAGTCAGGCTTGCAGTGAGTGAATAGCAAATTTCCCTGGGAAAATCCCATTTTAAAAAACAATATCTAAATTATTTAGGACGTGTTATGTTGAACCTGTTGATGTGAAGCCTTTTGCACATTTGGCAAACATGAGCAAATCCTGAAAGCTCTATTGCATTCTTCGTCCTTCTCTCAGAAGAACATGTGCTAGATGCCAAGAGTCTGACAGCACTGCTATTTATACCTACAATCCAGCAGACCTCTCTGAGTAATGTATATCAAATGCCTGAGTATTATGCAAGCCCTCTTGCTGAACTTAAGTACCTGGCTTCTGCTCTTCTAAAGCTCCTGTTAATTGTGACCCAGGAGAACCATTAATTGCATTTCCATGTAATTGCATTTTCCCTCGAATCTGGGTTATCATACTGTCAGACACCAAGAGAACATCACTCAAACAGCTGTCCAGATGGAGCCACTGCTCATAGCGTCAGGCTTAACGTTGTATGGCAAACAAACAAGTGTTAATAGCGATAAGGCCATGTTTTGCTACTTCATATATAAACCTTTTCTGCCTTTTGCTCTATTTTTCTCTCTCAATGACACAATTCCCCATTGCTGCTGTTGAATTTTTTATCTTTGTATGTTACCACCAATCTGGCCCAATGTGTCTAAAGTTTGCAGACACCTGCTTATCCAGTGTTTCTTCTACAAGCAAAGATATTAATAGAGAGTACCCCCTCTGCTGCACCAACAACCTTTAGGCTATAACTTGATGTTGGGGATTTGTGGGGATTTGATTGCAAATTAGTGAGGTCAGGCACTGATGTTGAATGATTGGTTCTAAATCACAAGCACCACTCATCCCAACGCAGTTCAACTCAACTCATCCCAGAGGTACTGGATGGAGCTCCATCACTCCAGAGAGTGCAGTTCCACTGTTTCTCAGCCCAGTGTTGGGGGGCTTTACATGCTGACACTTGGCATTGGGCATGGTGAATGTAGGATCATGGTTTGCTGCTCAAGAGTGTCCAATTCTATTGGCAGTGTTTTTCTATGGAGATTATACAAACTGTCTGTGTACAATGAACACCTGCATCGGCAACTTGATGAACCTTAAAGTCATTAAAATTAATTATGAAGAGTGTCCACAATGTATTGTAAATAAAAATATAGAACAGAGCTATTGGATGATGCAGTTCTTTAATGCATGCTCTGATGATGAGGAAAACTATTGATGAATAATGTGGAAGGAGTGGCATAGCAGACATTGTAAGCCATATAAAACCTCAGAAAGAGAAATAGACGAGCTGAACCTTCATGGATTTTCTAGATATGGTGGGATATAAAGCAAAAGCTGAGGAATTTGTACTGGAGTCTTTGCTTAGTGTCTCTGAAGAACTTATACCAGAGTATTTGCTGTCTTCTTTTGCAGGACTCTAGACTCAGACACATATTGCACAATGCACTTTTACAGTCATTTCACACCCAATAATATATGAACTACTTACACTGACTCAGTTGCATGCACTACAGTAAAATTTTGCTAGATTTGTATTTTTCAGAGTTTTTCAAATGATAATACATTTTCTCAAGAATATTTGAGAGGAGAAAAACATCTACTTTGCATTTTAGTTAATAATGTTAGTTTGTATTCTTTTTTTCTGTTTAATGTTATTATGTTACGTTGGTGACAGCATCTGTTTGGCTTTTGAGCACCAAATATGTTCCATCAACAGAAGAATAGCACGTAACCTTCAGCTCACTTCAGTATTTTTTGTCCAGCCACTTTTGTTCTCCTCAATATTGTTTTTGGAAAGGCACTGTAATGTGTTATAGTAATGTGATTACCTTTTCCTGTAACAAAGTAGTGTAATGCATTGCAGTTTAAATAATTTGATAAGAATTACTTGTGTTACTAAGAGAGCAGAATTAACCCCTTACATGGCCAGGGCCTGGCGGCAGGTCCAAAGAGTTATTATGCACTTCTATAACCTAAGAATAGTTCCTTGTAGTTACTGAATAAGCCTTAGCATGTAATAAGCCTGGAATTTTAAGGGGTTAATTATACAAATTTTATACGTATATTTTGTCGTTTAATACATAAATATCTGTGCTTGTGACCAGTGCAGTGTGAGCATGAAAAGCAACTGTTGACAAGCTCCACAAGCCATCTGATGAAGCATCTAATCATGCTAATATATAACTAATGAATAAAATCCTAGTGCTGAAGAAGAGAGAGGCTCACCTTAACAGGCCAGACTTGATTTTCAATCAGAAACAGCTCTGAAAAGTTTACATTTTATTCATAAAGAATTCATGTGGAGGCAGCTGTTTTTGAACTGTCTATACAGACTAGTTTCTAGGTTTTCAAACAGCATCAGCTGTTTATAATTTTGATCAAGTGGAACTGAATGTCTTATTTAAAGGCAGGGATAGTGACTGGCCTTTTGAATAATGTTTACTGTAATTGGCTATTTCTTTCTTAATAAAGGACTGAAAGAATTTTCCTTTGTACCTTTCAGTACAGATTTGCATGGGTTGCATGGGAAGTAAAGTAAAGGGAAATGAGATTATTACTTCTGACAAGTAATAAATAACATTTCATTTGAGGTCTACCTACAAAAGGTAATGTGGAACAAAGGGTTAGTAAAATTAAAAAGCAATACTTTCTTAACAAGTACTTTTCTCCATTACTTGGCAATGAAGCTTCATAATAGTGTTACAAATGTTTGGCACTTTAGTTTAAGTGACCTGTCAATAAGGGACATGTGAATAAAATGTCATTTGTAAAATAGCATGTAATAATACAATGTAATAGGATAGTTCTGGTCTTAAAACTGATTGGCTGAGCTGCGTTCAAAGCCTTTGTAAAATACTCAATATGCGCAAACCTAGGACCACCTCATTGAATTCTGTATTACTGTGCCAAGTCACAAAACCGCCTTGTGCTGTTAATGTAATAAACTTTGCTATTTATTTTTTATTTTTAAATAAATAAAGGTAAATAAATATGGTCAGCTGGCCTACAGGCTAAAAGATAGCTAACAGGCTAAGCCAAATAAAATTAGTGTTGTCGTGCAGGTAATTTGGTGACCAAAAAGTACTTATAGAGCAAAGGTTTTTGCATTGAACTGTGCTATATTATAATGTGTTTATTATTATTTGACAAAGGATAGAAAGTTCACAAAATGACCACACTATACAATGATGGGTGACTGAATGTGTTATTAATCGAGTATTATCTTTGAAAAATGAATATTTTATTATTTATTTTATGTTGTCTCCATTTTCTAAAAGCAATAAGCCACTTGCAGTAATGCTCTTACCTGTGATTAAATCACTTTAACACACAGTCTGTTGTGTCTTTTTGCTTTTTTTATTTCATAAAACACCTAATCTGGTAAACACTTGCATAAGCTGTGGATAAATACTCAACTATTGCAAACCTTTGTATGTGTTTACAGGCATATGTCATCTGAGCTATAGTGCTCTACTTATGTACCTTTAGCTATAGTTTTTGTGGTTGTGTCTTTGTATTTATTCATATTATTTGTTTACAGTAATTTGTATTCTGTATTTGTCCATTTATGTTTGCAACAATTTCATGACAATTCCCAGTACATGTAAGTGTGTACATGGCAGATAAAGACTTTTTTATTCTGAATCTGATGCAACATTTATCCAACACTATCCAAGTCTTAGTCAATACTAAGCGTTGTATTTATTATTGACCAAAGTGTGCACAAAAAGGCAGTCACGCATGCATGTGAGCATGCAGGCACGCATGCTTACACCCACCTTCTCAATATGGCACAGCTGTCTTGCAAAGTATTCCAGATTACCTCGCTCACACACTAAGTAGAATCATATACATCCATGCATAACCACATAACCCATGCTCCAAAGGTCTAAAGAAGGTTTTCTGGGACATGCAAAAGCCTCACACCATCATGAACTACAGCCAAAAGCTACATTGTTGTTTAATCTCTGCTAATCCTATTCATGCCAATCTCAGAGAGACAAGAGACGAGGCAAAGAACGTGATTTGACACACCAGCACATTAGCATGCCAGGCACGGTGGGATTACTTGCAACACTGGCACTCATAACTGCAGCTGACACGCAGCTTCTTTAATCTGCGATTTCCCCCTGTGTTTCCTGTATTAGTGACGATTTACACGAACAACAACCAGCATCCTCTGTCAAAAATGATACATTATGACAAAGTGCACAGTTACTGCAAAAACTGTATTTACTGGAAGCTGTCTTCATAACAAAAATGCACAAAACAAAAGAACCAACTACAGTTTTGATATAAATTATAAACAATTAGTTCTGATCACACAATCTGGTTGAAAAGTATTATAGCTATGTTTTACAGTCATATGCAAAAGTTCCCCAACTCAGTTGAAAACCAAGTGAAAAGTTAACACATCCTCTATAGAGGTCATCACATTTCTGCATATTATAATGCACAGTAATGCAAATGTGTATTTGTCAAATTTAACACAGAAAAAAGGTCAAATATAGCTTGTGTTATGTTTTATTTTTTGTTGTTTTCCAATATGGTAAACTCTAATAAATAAAATTGTGCACTAAAATTTGTAGAAAAATGTTAGATGTCTATAGATGAGGTGATAACTTTCACTTGTCATTTCATCATGAGTGTTCAAACTTTTGTATACAACTGTATATCTGATAACAGCACTTCTTTTTTTTAACCAGATCTGTATCATTCTGCTGACCATTGGTTACCAGGCACATGCACAGATACACCCCAGGAGGGGCTTGAGCCCCTGTTGTTTTGCCCTTCAAACCTGTGAACCCGCCCCTTAAAATCCCAGGCTTATTACACACTGAGGCTTATGATTCAGTTACTACAGGGACTAAACTGGCTGAATTATTCTTACTTTATAAAAGAGCATAGTAAAACTTTGGACCCACTGGTGAGTCCTAGCCATTTGCTGCACAAGTGCTGTCTTGGTCAGCATGTAAAATATTTAGTGGTGGTGAAAGTACACAACTCCTGTTTTTGAGTCTTCATGCAGTATTACTCAAGTAAAAGTAGAAGTCCTCAAAAATATGAAAATACAGACTTGATGTACAAAAAATATTTGCTATTAAATGTAGTTAAATATCAAAAATCGAAAAAGCATGGGAACCCTTTGGAATTACCTGCATTTATGTATGTCATCTTAAAATATGGTCTGTTCTTCATCTAGGTTACAATAAAGAACAAATACAATCTGTTTAAATAAATAACAACAAAACAGTTGTATTGTTCTTGTCTGTACTGAATATGCCATTCAATCATTCACAGCATAGGCTGGAAAAATATGTAAGCCTTCTTTATGTATATAAACAGAAGCTAAGTGGAATCAGGAGTTAGCAAACCTGATGTCCAATCATTGAGTCATTAAAATGAGACCTACAATCAATAATTGTTGATGTGAATAAAGCTGGAAAGGGCTACATAGTATTCTCAGAGAGTTTAGGTATTCATAGTCTACAGTTAGACAAATGGTCTATAAATGGAGTCTAGAAGTGGGTGCCCAGGTAAGATCACTCCAAAGGCACATTGCAGAATGCTCTATGAAGTTAAAAAGAAGCCAAGAGTAACAGTTGAAGGCTTAAAGGAATCAGTGGAACTGGTTAACATCTCTGTTTATTAGGCTATCATATGAAGCACACCAACATGAAAATGGGTTTGCTGCCTCTGTGCCTGGACCAACTACCATCATCAAATAAAAATTAATTCTTGAGTTTATCATGGTATCATACAGCATCATGTTAGGGTGGCTCTACCCTGTCTGAACCTCGGTAGAAGTTGATGTAGCAAGACAATGACATGTCATGAAAGTCATGAACGATTATAACTATTTGAGTACTGTTAGCACAATGTGTTTGTCTATACTTGTGACTTAGTTGAAGAACAAATCACATTTTATGATGAATTAATTCACAGTTGCCATACTTTTTCTCGCCACTGTAAAGGTACTGTGACATATTCTAGCTATGATAGAATCTTAAGTCTTATTTTTGAAGGGCAAGTTTTATTAAGTCATGTGTGTCTGCACAGATGACAGAGAAATTAGGCAAGCCTACTTATTAAATAATAGTATTAATCAGAAATAAATATTAAAAAATATAATTCTACACATTTACTTATTCTGTTGATACTAGTAATCCAGTTTACCACAAAGCTCATTCCTAGAAACAGAAGCCACAGTCATACAGAGCACCAATCTGCACAGGCATTGCAGTGTTAAAGGTGTTTGACACTTTTCTGACACAGAATTGTAGCTATGCAGTGACAGCTAGCTGCCTCACCAATGTTGCAACCTCTGACAAGATTTTAACTATGGGGCTTACAGTGACAAAGGGAGACAGTTTAGCCTATTTAATTCTTACTAATCTTTGGATCAATACATCCAAAATTTCAGAAAGGAGTAGACAGAAAGTATTTAGTCTCCATTTCCTCCAGTATGCATTTGAAGGTTACCACCAGCAGCCTAATAGTGCTATAAGGATAAAGATAGAGTCTAAAAACCTACCAATCCCAATCATAAAAGAGACATCTGCATAGAGGACATAAAATAACAATATTGTCGCTGTACTGAAGATAAGGTAAATGTAAGATTATATGCCTCTGGGATTTGGATATTCAGAAGTAAGTGCACATTAACAATGCTGCAGTTAGCAAACATGGTAATATTGTCTTCCACACTGTTTAATCCAGATCCCACCCGTCTCCTTTTCTGTTTTCAGTTTAGTAAATAGGTAAAAAAAAATCACCCTTTCCCCCCGCCAAACTCTTAGCTTTTTAAAACAATGCACAATGTTACTCAGACCAAGTTAAAGTTGCTAAGTGATAATTGGAAAATCAGTAGTTAGAGGCAAGTTACAGTGCAAGGTGCACTATGATTAGTCTACCTCAATATGAAAGTGCAGTATGTTATAAATATAGAAAATCAAGTATTCCCCCCTTTACTTCAGAGTAAAGCGTAACAAGACAGTGCAAAAATAGTAGTGTAAAAGTAAGATATTTTATTTGAAATGTTGTGAAAGTGAAAGTAAAAGTATCAAAAACAGGACATACTTAATAAAGTACAGTTTATTTAAAAAAAGTACTCAAACACAGTATTATACATGTACACTTTATGTCCAAAAGCATACACTTTAGTCGAAAGTCACTATGTCCAATACCAGGCATCTGCTAGAGGGGCATGAAAACCCCAGCATTGGGCAGTTGAACTGCATTCTTTGGTGTGAAGGAGCTTTATTTAATACATTTATGATAAGTTGGAGTGATGTTTGTGATCCAGAACACATCATCCAACATCAGTGATTGACTCAATAATCCTCTTGTGGCTGAATGCAATCAAATCCTCATAGCAATGTTCCCACATCTAGGGTAAAGCCTTCCCAGAAGAGTAGAGGCTATTACGAACAAGAGCCTGAGATACTTAAACTCCTCCTCCTGGTCCTTTCCCCTTACCTGGAGAGGGCATGCCATCCTTTTCCAAATTACATATTTTGCTGTTTTTCTAAATGTAAATAGGTTAACACATCCTCTACAGAGAATAAACTTAGATATGATATTTTTTCTACAAAGCACAGTTTCTGTGTATTTGCTTTATTTATTTGCTTAACACTGAAAAAAAAACACTCTAAAAGGTGCCATAACTTATGCACAGTATATTTTTTTCCAATATATTAAATTCGACACATAAAGAGAATTTTATTTGTATGTTGATGATGAGTTAACTTAGTTTCTCCTAGAAAATCAACAAAGTGTAATTTAATCACAGGTGCTCAAACCTCTGCATATGACATATGTTTTTGTTTTTGTTTTTGTTTTTTTTTTTTTTTTTTTGCTGGCTGTAATATTCTGGTACCACTTTAGAAAAAGACTATCCTTGTAAAACGTTGATGAATGGTTTTTAATTAATTTAATAATGGTTATTAATTGTGTAACATAAAGAAAAGGGGCAAAAGTGACCTGTTGTGTGCCTAATATTTAACTCACTTTTATCTATACTGTTAAACCTCAGGTCTTGCTGGCTATTTATCTTACTTTGTCTCCTCCATCAGTGAGCATTACATCTGTCAGGTTCATCAGATTATCATATACATCAGATACAACAGGTCGATATTGCCCATTTTAATAATGTGTTATAACTGTTAATTCATGATTTGTATAGAGGCTCAAAGTTTGCTTTTCTCTGAAACTATGAGCTATATGCTGTAAATTCAAACTGTGCATGAGCCTGATGGTTCCTAAGAAACTATAGTACTCTACTTTTGATAGAACTACTTTTGTGCCATTATCGAAAACATAGCATATTTGAAACAAAGCTTGAGCCTTTATTGCCTTACTTTTCTAAAACTTTACTAAACTGTTGTATGAAAGCAATAGAACACAAAAGTAACATCCTGACTGTGATGACCTTCGATCAAATGACAAATGTGATGTTATTTGTGGCAAAACCCTCACAATTATTCTGTTGTTTATCTAGCTCCTTGTGTTACCTGAAAATGTTATTTTAAAGAGTTGGCTTGATTTATTAGCATTTCATCAGCTGAAATATTGTGAGCTTACCTGTTAATCATTCTCAGAGGTGAAACATTTATACAAGCTGCAATCTAATATAAAACATTTGTTTCCACTGGACAATTCCACCAGATTTACTTTACCTTCCAACTGTGTTTCTCTCAAAATGTGTTTTGCCACCTTGGCAAACTCTAGTCCCATGGCAATTCAGCAGCACTTTAAGTGACATGACTTTGGCATTGGCATTGTTTGAGCAGCATGTGCCCTCAAGTGTCACTGAAATGATTGAAGTTGAGGCAGTGGCTTCCCCTCATCCAAATGACAACCTTGTCTTTGTCTCGGCTCCTCGCCTAAAGTTTTGTCAGAGACTGGAAACTTATATGGGGAACGTACAGTGGCCTTTCCTAACAATCCAAAAAACTTCACCATGATTAATTCCTACTTTTTAAAATTACATAATAACAAATAAAACAATAAGTTCCTTGAGGCCTTGAGTTACAGATATTTTACAGAATAACAGTCAAATAATAACTTGGTGCCTAAATCTACAATATGAAAACATAAAAAGTCAGATCAAATTTTAATGTAGCTTTTTTGATTTATCTCAAATAAACTGTAGTCAAAGCATTGTCTAACTAACATTTTCAGCATTGCATCTCAGTTAGATAAGCAGAAAATGGTTAAATCTTTTGTTGTTTCCAACTCCCATTGCTAATAATTCCCATCTGTAGGCTTAGAATGCTCATTTAGGGTTCCCAACAATGCAGGGCTGTGGCATCTCTACAACATGAACTCAAGACCTTGTAATGATGTGGGCAGTTCACTGCCGGCTGTACCTAATGAGCGATATATGAAGCCACCATGGAGCCCCTTAACAACTTCTGGGTTATTACTGCACCATTATGTTGTCTAAGATGATTGAGTGAGGGAAAAAGCAATTGTTTATTTATATCGCATCAAAGATTATATCGAACTAAGCTTGTAGTTAGTTGGGTAAGCAAGAAATACTGTGTCTTGAGATTAAGAATGGAGAATGCACCCAAGGCATTCATTGAGATAGTACTAAGCTAAATATAAACAAAATCATCATTTAGATGATACTTTCTCTTGGGAGGTGACAGTCACAAATCCTAACCCCCAAATTTATACTTGTGAAATGTTCTACATTTTTAAAATGTTTTTCATTTCTTTTAAGGTGAAGCTGAGAGATTTAGATATATCATGTTTATTTTTTTTTTAATTAAAAAACTTTATTCAAAAAATGCTGCCCCACATTTTAATGTCACTAATGAAACACAAAGAGTCCATAGGTGCAGACTTATTTTAGCCACACCCTTGCATTTTAGCGCAGGAAGTGAGACTGCATCTCTGTCCCTCATGGCCACATGGTGAACAGTTAGATCCCATTATTTTATAAGTCAATGTGTCCCAGAGTTTGAAAAACAGTGTGTATCTTTAGGAAACATTAATGAAGCACATAGTTTCTGCTAAGTAAACTTTTTTGAGTTTTAATAAAAATATGATTTTATTTGTGTACAACTGTTCAAAGCTGTGTTTGCTAGTTATGTACTGGCCAGCATTTTGGAGTTATGCTCAAAATGACCTTAAATTGTCACTACTGAAACATTTGGTAAAGTTTTGGTAATGTTATTATTGAATCAGTAGTGACAAAATGGAAAGTCAATTAAAAGTCAGAAATGTGTTTTCAGCTCTGACTTGTCCCAGTACAGTAGAATGATCCACAGTGAATTAGTGTCATGGAAGTATCAAGTGTCTCTTGTAAGGTTTATTTTACATTTTGTAGATCTCTGCCATGTATCCCCATATTCACATCTGGTCTCATCTTTTTTTTTTTTGTTTAGCTTTCATCACTCAAAATAGGCCTACCTCTGCCAGAGCTCCTTCCACAATCTTATGAGAACACTTAATGCTCTTTGCACTGGCTTTGTGGAGCATTCGTGAATAAGCTGTACAATAGAGCTCATGACAAAGTTACACTCTGCAGGGGACTGGCTTTGAAGGCCCGTCTTAGCTCAAGTTTAATACATTCTTCCTGTTCTGTGTCTTTCGCCACAACAATACTATAACTCAGCACTCTAATGTGAGCACATAAGACCTGTTTGGATGTGTTTTAAACATCCCTGCTGTACACTTCAAAACTGTGTGTGCACTTTTTCATTCACAGTGAATCCAATTTCTTCAGTTTTAGAGATCCAGATTAAAAGTTGATTGGCTTCAGTTGGATCCACTTTAACCTCTTTTTGTTAATGCCTGAGTTGCCAGTTTATTAGATACCTTGTAACTAGTTTTATAGGGCAGGATGTGATCTTGTAATAAGAATACATGTTTGAGAACATGTTCGACTTTTGGTGTGGGGCAAATTTCTCTAGTTTCTAACATCCAGATTACAATAAATAATACAAGTAAAACAAGCCAGCTAGTGAAATGCTATCATTAGCTAATGGCACTGTATTCCATTGCAAGATGTAATAATTATTTTTAACAAGTTTAATGTGTTCTCTGCACACATGACACATATTTACATGCTTAACAACACTTTTTGGGGGGCTTTTCAGTAATGGTAACTTACATTAGATCCACTGCCCCCTACTTTGCGTTTTGCCTTATGATGTGTTGGATTGGTTTAGAAATTTCACACTTGTCCTCACCTTATAAGTAAGTCTACATTCCCACTCTCATTTAGCCCAAAATTTCCCATGATTGTCCCCAGACATTCTCATCATGAGATCACATCTGGCTCTGCAAGACTACCTTACATGCACTGGCCTTTTTATCAGAAATACCTACCATATACATGCACTTTGACTAAATTAGACTGATAGTACCAGTGCTGCACGGTAACATGCTGCTACACTGTTACTGTCACTGCTATGCTGAGAATAGTTCATCACCCAAATAATAACTGGTATGCAGTGGTCCTTTGGTGGTCCCTTTCCATTGCTGGATGGGGTATAGGGTGGTTGTCAAATTGTGCAACAAATCAGCTCAGTCAGTGAATGTAAACCTTCAAACTACACCTATATGGTAGGTGTACCTGCTAAACATATCAATGACTGTAAGTAGAAATGTATCTAATAAACTGGCAACTCAGAGCTGAGACGTGAAAGTATGGGGTGCTAACTAACTGTTGTTCCATATTTCATGACCTGCTCTTGGTTCTTTTATCAAAAATAGGTCAGGAGGTCTAAAAGGTGCTGTGATAACAGGCTTTGATGTGGCGAATCAGACGTCAGATCAAAGCCAGAACTACAGACCCACAAAGGGCCAAGCAGCCCAGTCTCCAGCCCCTCTTGTTAGCAGAGGCCAATTAACACCTGCCTCTCACTAATTGCCTGATGTCTTCCACACAGCAGAAATGCTTAGCACCTTATTAGTGATGCAAAATAAGCATTGGCCTAAACGAGTCATGTGAAGCTTGCTACGCATAACTACAGAAAACCCAAAGCCATCATTTGGGCTTGGCGTCCCTAGATAAACTTGGCGACAGGCTCCATAGGCAAAAAAAGGAGGTCAAGGCTAAGCCTGTGGGAAAAGTCTACTTTTCATGAGCAGTATACTGTGTATAAATTTTTATAAAGACTTTGAATAATGCATGTTAAAAAATAGGTGCACATACATATACATTGAGGAAAATACCTCTTGAAGAATAAGAATAGAATGGCAGTTATATGATAGGAAGTTTTGTCTTCTGCAATATGTGGAGTGCACAATGGCAGCTGATGTGTTCTGTGATACAGTGGATCTAGGGGAAGATGGAAGTTATGGAAGTGATATATATTCAAACTCAAAGATATCCGAGTCTGATCCAGGAATGGCATCACACCTCCAAAAGTGGTGGACCAAAAATGATCGGTTCTCTTTTTTAAATAAGTGGCCTGACCTCACTTTTTAAAATCAAAAATTGGGGAGGCATCACCCCAGAACTTTGAAAAGTGGTAGTTATGCTAAGGGTTCATTTCTGCTCCCCACTGCCAAGCATACACTACAATTTGAGCCCATTTTTAAACTCGAATTGGCTAAAAGGAATATGAGCCAAATTTCAGCTTCTTCGGCTGTCGCTTGACATGCAGTGTCAGGGGCATAGCTATGCCCCATTAACTGTCCAAACAATCTCCAATTGAGCTGTCGGACAATCTGACAAATTTCTGACACATCTTCCAGTTTGAGCAGTTTCATGAACCAATTTCTTGACACATATGCACACATGTACACACACACAAACACACACACACACAGTAGGTAAAATGTAGCTTATCTCCTACTCTCCCTGCAAAATAGACATGCTGTGTTGCAAAACAGACAACATTGTCTATGTCTGCCCATCCACATGTCAATGTACATCTTGTTATTTTTGTTTTGCTGTTTTAGTTTCACAGAATGGCACAAGTTAACAAGCTGTATTCTTGTTTTACAGCATTTTGCTAGGAACTGAAGATACTGGAATATTGTTGAATTAAATGGGAAATTGTTAAATCCAAAACTATGCAAAAGGGCCTTTGATTCATAATATATTTGTCCGTTTCTTCTGTTTTTGTACAGTGTATGTAAATTATAGGCTGTACATGATGGGTGATTCAAACATGTAGTGTAGTGTAAAATTGTACAGTGTATGTCTAAGTAAGTATGACTTCTCAACTGCAGTCCTGGAGACCTATTGCACTGCAGTTTGATATAGTACTTGCATAGTATTTTATAGTGTACTGCAGTGGCAAACTGTAGCTATTAGAGCTACGCCTTTAGGTCAGGGAATACCTGTCAAAATTCTGTCAAAAATGAGGAAATACACCTCTACAATAATGTTAATTTCCTCTAGTGTCACTATGGAATTCTAGTAGTATGTTAGCACTGAGCTGAACAGCGATGCACATGAACATTGTTTGGTCATTATACATTAAATGTGGACTTTTGAAGCTTTATTTAAATCTTATTAAAAACATTAACATATGTTTTATGTTGTAGCAGTTTTACAGTGATTCCTTCAGTAAAGAGCCCTGGCATAGAGCTGCTACTACTGTTTTCCATTTACCTGGCTGAAACACATTGGTCAGGCTACTGCTCATCCTTTTCCCAAAGGCCTAAAGTAAAGTTTTTTTTCCACAAAATTGGTCCCACTCACTGGAAATCAAAATGTGAGTGCTTGACTCCACTACCAGCTCCTAATTATATTAGTAGTTTATCTGACAAGTTTGGCCTTCAGTTCAGCGACTGAGGTCCTAACCAATGAAAGAGTTAGGCTGTATTGACCTAGATAATACAGAGAAAAAAAAATCCTGATTGGATCCTCCTATTGTAGAACTTTGATGCAGACATCATCTTTCTTAAATCTCAAAGGCCTGCTTGAAGGCTCTGGTCATTTGATTGATTACACCACCCTCAAACAAATTCCCATATGAAATTATGACAACCTATATTTTAATGTTCAGTTTAAAGTATAATAGAAAACAACTCAACAATTCTTTTAGAAGTTGAAGTTGTGGTCACAATTCTGCCCAGTGGGATTATTAGCACCAGTTCTTGAGAAACTGTAATTCATTCCATTCTCAAAACAGGGCTGTGATGAGAATGACAGAGTTTGATTTGACTTAAGAAAAGCTTGACAAATAATCAATGAGCTGGAACACGTGTGTCTTGTCAGGGAATACTGGAATCTGTGTACCTGACCCCATTGCTAGAGTTGAGAATCCTTGCCCTAAGATACATTTGACATTTACTGGTACTCGTGCCTATAGGTGCAATGGCTGTACCATAGGGGTAATGCCCCGATGACAATCATTAGAGCTTTAAAGGCATAGTTCTGTCTTTTTTATCTGGGAATATGTGGAAAACAGCATTAATCTAGAACTGTTGTGATCTTTTCAAATGCTTAATGCAGCATAGCATGTTTTCGACCAATAAGAGGTAGCGTAGAAGCTGATGCAGTATGTCTGCAGTGGAATAGAAAATAGTTCCAGTCTAACAAAAAAGGAGCTGCTTCATCGATTTGTGGCTTTTCAAACACTTAAGATGGCTTGTTGAAAACATTTCAATGGCTGCACTGAAGCACACACAGTACCGTGTAAGTAGTGGTGCACGGCAGCTGCATTCACAGTCTATGATTACACAGCTAACTGCAAACCAGAGATTTCAGAAAGCGAGCCAAATCTGACGAATATTATTGTTGTCAGCACAATTACTGCTATCTTTCAATCATGCATCATGAGCTGTGGCTTTCGTTCGCATTTGCATTCACAGGGCTTTTGTTTATCTCTTTGAGAAAGCCTTCTATTTTTGATCTTTCATTTCATATAGCTGCACTCTCCCCACAGAAAAGATGTCAATCCGCAAAATTACAGCTCAGAAAGCCGGCCTCTTATTGGATCTGAGGATTAAAATCTAAATGCAGAGGTACACAGGGCAATTGTTCATCGCTGTGTCAAATAAAATCCGAACCTTTGATTTCCAATGAGAGACTGCTCCCTCCCTTGCTTCCCTCATAGTCAAAAATCTAAGTTTGAGATTAAGCATTTTCATAAATCCCTGTGGAGCCCACTGCACTGCTGCACATAGATTACTAGGCAATGGCTTCAAGTATGCTGAATAGTCTTTAATGTCCAAAATCCTTTCGTGATTGCTTTGGGGTCATTTATTAAGGCTGTTCATGCAGAGCTTTTTAAGGAGCGTTCTGACTTGGAAAGACCAAAGAACAAAATGTATGATAATAAAAAAATGCCAGCAGATTGCTCCTTGCCATTTTGTACAACAGCACGGACTAGATTCTCGAGATGCACCAAAATCTCTTACTGAGGTCTTATTTCGTGATGGTTTTGTCATTCTTTTGTACATTTCTCATTTATTTTTTATCTGAAAAAAAAATCTTATGTGATCAGTAAGAGTGTCACTTATTCACTTTGCTTGGGTTGAAGTCAGCTTTTCTAAGGTATTTTACATAAACATTTACATTAAAATAAAGATAAAATAGGCCACACCACCTCTGCACACTGACTTGCCAGTTTATCAGGTATATATACTTAAGTCACCATAAGTCAAAATATAATTGTAGTTAATCTAATGTGTTAGGCTTCTGTCCAACTCTTAAAGGTCTAACCAAATGGGAGAGCTCACTTGTCTGTATCTACCTAGATACCACGGAGGAAAAACTAAACATTGATAAAGGCTATTGCTACAATACTTGAATAGAAATAAATGTAGGTATAATTGCAGATGTACAGTTAGAGACTGTAGTTCATGTTTTTCCATGCACAGTTTATTTTAGTCAGCAACTAGCCCTTCATCAGAGGTCGCTTTTTGTCAACAGGACCAACCCAAAGGAAAAAAAATATCTTTTTTTAAAAATAACTTTGTTTGCCTAATGAGAAATAAAGCAGATCTTAATGCTATGTTAATGAAAGATCACCCACTTAGAAGGAAAGAGAAGCTTAACATAATCATTTCGTTATAAGAGGTTTTGGAGATGATTAAGAATAGCATAAGATCTCCTTTTACACTGATAGACTGCTGAAATGTAGAAGAGAGCCATACAAGACAGCGATAAGATCTTACATGCTTTCTTATGTAAATATTATTCAGCTAAGACTGGGCTGAGATGAGTCAGACACAAACGTGTTAAGTCATTTGGGAGACAATATTTTGATCAAAGTGAGAAAATTCAAGGGCTGCTTCTCAGGAGCTGAATAGGAGAAATAGGACAAAACTGCTTGAGGCCCCATCAACACGTATTGGGATTTTTTTGAAATAGCCTTTTCTCTGTGATTTATTTCAAATTATTTCAGTTACTTATTTCAAGTGTGTAAATAAGATAAATATAAATATAAATATAATAATAATGTTACATCAACTCAGTTCCTGCAGAAATAAACTGAGAAAAAATTGTTGATTTATGTTGGTTTTATGTGAATTGATGTACAAATTTATATCAGGGAAAGTGCATCTTTTTTTCAGTGTGCATAGCCAGTAATTTGGGGGTTCAGAACTCAATGCAGCTTAACTTTTTCATTAAACTTCAATGTGGAGGTGTCAAAATGTACTGCATGTGTTTCTTTCTTTTTTTTTTTGAAATATGAATTTAATTACAAATATTAAAATACCTCAATGATTCTAAAGATGTGACTTGATGATACTAACCAAAGTCAGATTTGGAAAAAGAAATCACTCCATAGTTCAAATGGAGTTAAAAGCTATAAAAGCTCTTTTCTATCCTGATGAGGACTGTGTGGGCATTTCAAAGATGGTGGTGTAGCCATGGCAATGTAAACTACCTCATGGCAGCTATGCGCAGATACGTTGTTTTAAAGAGGGGTACTGAAATTTTAAGTGGTGTATATGTGACATAACTGATGACATCATGTAAAATGATTTGTCTTTTTTCTTTCTTTTTTTTGCTAATTTACATCGAACAGAATACGTCATAAAAGTAATACAATGAGGCAAGTTACGAAAATATATACATCTGACACAAGAAACCACTGATGCACATTGTCACTCTGCTATCTCATTTTGGACGAACTTTATGCAAATGAACTGAGTGGTGACCAATCAGATTGTTGACATGTGGCATGGTAACTGATCATGTCACACCCACAGTCATGCAGTGAGATTTAACACTGGAACTCACACTGAGCAGAGGAAAGTAGGGTGGATAAAATGGTATTTTATGGTTTAAAAGATGGTATTGGGCTGCTTTGGGGGCCAATACTGGTCTATAACTCTGAGTAGACTTTTTTTTTTTTGGACCCTCACCTGCGTGTGTTTGAGTGACATGGTCCCAAACTAGCCAAAAGTTTTCAGCTCACCGTAATGAAAATACAGCATTCATTAAACAAAGCAGGACTACTGAAGATTTTTTATATATAAGAAAACAAACTCCGCTCTAAAACAAGATTGCATGGGTCTTTACTACACTCAAATTATTATAAAATTATTATTTATTCTTTTTATAATTTTCACAGATGCACTCCTGAAATCAGGGAGCGCTGCAGCCCCCTCAGCATGCCAACTTCCTACATCCCTGGCTATGTGGTACGCTTGCTTTAATTTTTTAAAACTTTTATTTTCTGGCAGAATTTGGACTTTTAATAAACATATATGAAATATCAAATCAAGTCACTTTGCTAGAAAATTTTTGCTTTAGCCTGATAACACGCTCTATATGGGCTGCAACTGTAAATGTATAAAGTAGGTTTACCTAAGCTGGCAACTCTAAATCAAACAAAGTACAAGTTTTCACTGGCAAAATAAGACTGTAAAAAAAAACAAAAAAAAACATAAAAGCATTCATTACCATTAGATAACCAGCAGATAAGTGTAAGATGCAGGATATTCAGGGCTGGTTATAAACAAACAGGAACCAATTAGTTACCTATGTGAGGCATTTATGCAGGCATGGCATCCACCTCTGTGCAATCTAGAACTTAGAAAGTTTGAGAGAACACTGTAAAATAATTCCATAATTTTAGAGTAATTTTTTGGCAGCAGAGTTAATGTAATTCATATTTACAGTACTTATATTGTAATGTTTGTTGACAGTAATAATAAAGTATGATGTTTTAGTTTAGGTGCCAAAAGGGACTATAGCACTTTAAGTTTGAAGCATTTTGTTATTTAGCCATGACCCTCTAAGAGACCAACCCACTTTGGAATAACAGTTAGTGACAATGGTTTGTGAAATTGCTGTTCACACAAAGGATTCTGATTGAACAAATGGCTTCAGGGACAGATGTCTGAATGAAGCTCCAAATTTCACATTGTCTGAAGCCATCTTGTGCTACGGTTTTATGTTTACTCTTCTGAGTTCCTTACCTTCAGATTGACTGAAGTCCGCTCTCATGTTAATTTCAGTGAGTGAAATTAACTTTGCTCTAATTGAATATCCGACAGGCTGAGCTGGGAAGAAGAGGTATTGTGATAGCAACATTTTCAGGTGCTGAGCGCTAGAAGCCATTTAGCTGCATGATTACAGTTCATAATTAGACACTGATACTGCAATTATGGAAGGGGTATAAATCTCACTCACCATGTATTCATTTTCAGATTTATGGTCTTCCCTCTAAGGACGGTTTGGCATTAATATTAAAACCAGAGCTCTGTTGGAAGGCTGCTGTTGTGCTGTTCTGAAAATTAACAGATTTTTTTAAGACTGTTACAAATTTGTTTGACTGTCACCCCACTGACACTATGCATAAGTAGGACTTTTTAAACATGATTATGTAAATTGTGCCTCAAACTGTAGATTACACAATCTTAGTCGTAGATTCCTAAGTGGGGATGTGCTGTAAGCTTCTGCTGGATATTTACAGCACTCATATTGTAATGTTTGTTGACAGTAATAATAAAGTATGATGTTTTAGTTTTTTTAAAAAAATACATATTAACAACAGTATATTATTGTAATCAACAATATGGAAACCAGCAGGTTATGAGGTAACCAACTTTCACAGAGATTAATGCAGTTCAGCACTATGAAAATGTACTTTTTAAAGTTAGACATTGAATAAGTTGTAATATGTGTTTTCTCTTTGGCTGAGGGAGTTGGGGTTTAAGGGCAACTTTCTGGCAGGGCAAATTAAAAATCATTGCAGGCCAACTTTAACAACTTTAACCAATCAAAAGTAACTCTCATAAATAACTGCCACAAGGGTGCTCGTCTTTCGTTTTCTTTGGCCTGGCATAATCATTTGGGGCATGATAAAATCAGCCTGTGCTGCAACAAATCAGGTTTTTTTTTTGTTTGTTTTACGTATAAGGATGCCCTTGTATTTTTAAAAAATATTAGTTAGCCAATGGAAAATAATATTTATTGTTACAAAATTATATTTAACTGTTTTCACAAAGTGTGTTTTAATTAGTGTCCCACTTTTGCTGAACATGTTCAGAAAAGTGTGATACAGATTTCCTGGTGATGTGGGGCACTTTTAATATTATATTATATTATATTATATTATATTATATTATATTATATAACCATTTATTATCACACCTTTATAAGTTATGACTACCATGGCATGTAACAGTTATCAGTGTATTTTTCTGAGAGAAAAGGCAGCATCATAGATCATTATAGCTTCCTATAAGCTTAAAGCACTGGCCCACTTTTGCAGGCAAGCAGTACCACATCACCTGAAAAATGGTGCCTAACTGTGCTGCAGCTTCTTTAATGTGCAAATAAAAACTATGTTCACTACAGTTTTTAACATATTTACATTTCGAAGGCTTGTGGCAACTGAAAAATATATAAAAAAACCCAGAAAAGATACGAGTATATAGCTTTTATGAGGTTCCCCTGGTGCATTTATGAAAAAAATGTCCCACTTTTGCTTAAATAACATTATTAATTATTTCTCACTCATTGAAACAGGCAGAGAAATTCTGTCAGAAGTGCAGATTCAAAACTTTCAATCCATTTAGATTTGTTAATAGAAAAGGAGATATTTTATTATGATTTAAATATGAAGAAAAGCTGTCATCGTGTCAACAGTCAAAGCACAAACTCAGACTTGCAGAAACTATAGAAACTAAATGTAAATGTCATCTTTTGTGTAACTTACTATGTAATTACATATGTATTTGAATAGTACATGACTTAGAATAGTATAGCAAAAGGAAAGTGAGTTAACAAGTCCCTACAAAAAGTAACGTAATCATTATCTTATACTGTGTTACCAATTATGCATTTGTTATAATAAATGCTACCATTTGAATTATTAAATATTAGTAACATACATATAGTTAATGCACTATAAATATTTTTATAACTATTATATTGAAGTGTGAGGAGTTATATGAAGCATCTTATCAAAATAATACATATAATAAATATAGCCACAAATGGCAATTTAGCAGTTCAAGCATGATTTCGCAAGAATGCCTAATGTAAAATTGAAGTAGTGTTTTAGTGCGGCCTATTAATCTGTGTTCACCTATCTTTGCAGGCTATTATAAGAGTAGGCATTTAGCAGGTATACCAAGTTTGATGTAATTCGGATAATGTGTTCTTGTCATTGCACAACTGTGTTCAAAATGTATATAAATCAGAATATTAGATTACCTCTGTATTTTAACAAAATATGTGAGGGAAACATTGTAGAGGATGTATTGTTTATCTTTGGAAGCCTGATAAAAAGAGCATTACAGTAATCAACTCTGCTTGTAACAAATGCACGATCTCTGCATCGCTCTGAGATAAAAAAAAACGCTGAACTTTAGCAAGAGATGTTTGACACAGCTGGCAAGACTTTCAACAGAGTCTTGATTTTCAGAAGTAATGGAAATGTATATTTGTGTGTTATCAGCATTGATATGAAAATTTATGTCATACCTAGTGGTAACATACAATTGTGATTAATCATTCAAATGGTGCCGTTGATTAACACATATCATCACTGTCCAAATTAAGTCCAAGCATCTCAAAAATGGTAATTTTACAAGAAAAGGCAAAAATATCCTTTATTTTAATAACAGTTGATGTAAAGAGATTTTATTCCAAGCAATTTTGGAGCATTTCTGCTGGTCCATTTATCATGAAAGTTTCACACAATGTAAAAGGCACCTGCTGAGGTCAAATGATGTAGAAAAATAAAAAATGGAAAAAGTGGAGGTACTTTAGTTTTGGATAGTGATGATATGTAACTAATAAATAGTTATTAACATTCATTAAAAATGATTATTAAGTTGGTGTTTATTAAGGCCTACTCCTATAAAGTGTTCCCAAATGCTTGAATTCTAAGGGTTAAACTCAAAACTGGAACTGTGGAACAAGTACCTATTTTGTTCTCGGTCTAGTCTCTCATCTTCTCCTCATATCATGCCACCTATTTTTCCAGTAATCCACAAGAGGAGCTCGTTACGCAATATGGTGAAATTTTTGCGGAGCCTCTTAAGACAACAGCAATTTTTTTTGCCCCCGTGTGAAATTAAATTTTCACACCTTTTGCCACATTCTCCCCACCGGCATACAGAACTGCAGAGCCACCGAGCCCTCCTCAAAATCTGGGTACATGTTTTTTTTTTTTCTTGGCAGTGTGGTGTGATCTGATTCTGGGCCCAGCGAAGGTCACTCAGCATCATTGTCCATCTCCAGATAAGGGCCACAATGGAGGGAAAGTGAGCATAATAAAGTGGGTGACTGCCACTCATCCTGCCAAGGACACTTCATATCTCCTGCATTCAACCCCTATCTATGTAGCCTTTCATTAAGATTAATGCCATGCAGAGTTTTCAAATGAAGGCGATTGTGGGCCGAGATAGAGGGACTGATTCCCTGTCACGTATCCAAAATGATGTCCTGTGGCGCCACGCTCCTTCAAAAAGAGATGTGACCTGATTTTCGATGAGGCTTCACCATGAAATTTAAATGTAATAAGATATAATTCTAAAGATTAGGAAGCCACTCCTCTTTTCATCTAGTATCTACGTACAATATCTGACTAACTGGAGAATTAATTCCTGGAGTGTGCTCTAGTTTAGAACTCAAAGCTTGCCTTTTTTGTAAGAGTGAGAGTTGAGAGTATCACATCAAGTGCTAGTGCTAAAGAGTTTCTCTCTACAGCTATATTGTCTAGAGTCGAGATATATATAGGTCACTTAAAAGAACCCTCCCATCTTGATTCAAGGAGTAATTATCTGTATTTTTCAGTCTCTGTTTCAACCAACTATATTCCCAAGGCGATAACTTTCACTGCTATTGCTCCTTTTCTTTTCCTGTTAGCTTAATGTGAAGCTTTAGCCTCTTAAAATGCTGCTCTGGAGAACTTGTACAAATATGCTGTGTAAAAGTCAGGGATACCACCCGGAATGTGTTTAATTTCAACTCAAAAAAGCTATTAAATGCAAGTTATTTATTTTTCAGGAGATATTTCTAAGGAGATTAGATATACAATAATCTCTATGCATGAGGGAGCTTCCAATACTGGAGTTTAAAACAATTATTAAAAGATTCAGAGAAAATCTAACTCCTAAAAACCATGCAACACCTAGAGGACCACCACCAACAGATAAGCAGTACTTAAAGCTTTCATTTCTAATAGAAAATTAAGCTCTACTCTTGCTTCAGATCTGAAAAAAATCTCTGATTACTAACAGTGACAAAAGCCTCTAAGTAGTTCAGGTCAACCTGAAAGTGGTCAGAACACTAGCTTCAATGGAAGAAATGAGCTTTAAAAACCTGGCCTTTTTGTAGAAAGACCTTAACATGGTCAAATCATAAATTTGCTTAAATTTGAACAATGACTCATGTAATAATGCAGAATCTTGAATATTTCTTTTTTTCATTTTACTTATTATAACTTTTCTTTGTTTGAAATGTTTCAAAACTCTAAAACTTTCTGTTCTTTATTTCCCAGATTAAATGAAAACAAACCCAGGTTTTCAATATGGTCTTAGACATACAGACGTATGTTTTTTGCTGTTTTTCCCGATGCTGAAACACGAATAACTTGCACTAAATGGCTGCTTTGACTGGAAATTAAAAAAAAAAAAAAATGAAAGGACTTTTTCACAGTCCTGTGTCTCCTTTTCTAAGCAAAAGTTGAGACAGAGGAAGTTACCTGAAGCCAGTGAAGTTCTCACGTTCATGCTAGATGCAGTAATTCATGCTAAAGCACCTAGTGTTTTTCATTAGGTGTTGTTTTCTATTACTTTTATTAAGTGTTAAAGAGCTCAAGGAAAGAAAAACAGTCCATTTTAACTTAGCATATGTCATTCTGTGAGGACACTTTTTGCACATTTAATAATACTGCACTAGATGCTAGTGCTAGTGTTCTTTTTATTGAGCCAAACAAAAGTTAAAGACAGGGATTAGAAAAAAAAATAGTGTGAGGGCGGGAAAAACAGTCTGCAATCCATCACTGTATTTCCGTTCATTCTGGTTTTTACTATTTGTCATGCCTTTCCCCTCAATTTGCTGCAGCGAGTGCACTATTATTTACCTTTGTAAGCATTTGCTGTGGCAATGGCTCAGCTTCCCTCATTTACCACAGTGACTTACTGCCCATTCTCGCAAATTAGGAGAAATCAGAGAGCAGTTTATAGACGCTGAGGTGAATGGAGCAAAGAGAAAAGTCCATTCAAATAACCTTGACCCTGAAATCAAATCCTCAGACCAACCTGGAGGACAGAGAGCTTCTGATGGAGGACAGGGTCTGCCACTGAGGCTCTAAAAATAGGTCCAGTGGTGGCAGAAGTGGTGCCATTCTACTGTAGAGCCATGCCCTGTCTATCTGTAGCAGAGCAAAGTAATCTGAGTGTTGGCATAGCTCGCTCGCTCTGTCTCTCTCTACAGCCTCCCCGGGGAAATCAGGGCCTTTCACAGCTGCCCTGCCTTCCCCCCTTCCTGTCCCCGCTATGACAGGACCTTGTAGAGAACTGTGAAGAAGACGGAGTGTACCAGTGAAAGAAATGGCAAAGTCTTCAGCCTTCGTACTCTCCCCCAAACTGCTGCACCATTTATTCTCTGCTGAGCCCGAGCATCAGTCAGAGTTCTGCTGGGGCACTGGGGTGTGAGTTTGGATGGAGCACAACCAGAGGAGCTGTTATTCTGTGAAAATCTCTGCTGAGCTGTTGGCTGTGTCAGCTATTCAGACATGACAATGTGCAATCTGGAAAAAAAAAAAATCACTGTAAACCTTGCCTGGATACATGATGGACAGTTAGAGTTCATGTGTATGCATGCCCATGCTATTGACCAGCAACTTCTCCCATCTGTGAGAGCCTGATTTTGAGTGGAAGTTGTGGAGCACAGTTGTTTGAGTAGCTGTTGGAGCTGCAGGTTCTGGAGTGAACCTGATTTGTAATGTAAGATGTAATGTAAGTTCTCATTACTGAAAAAATTCCCCCATAAACAGCTGAGATGTGTGTTGCTTGTGAGAAGAAAACATTACATGCAGTAAAAATAAACAATGGTTCCATTAGCTAACGATAGGAATTTGCTAGCTAACATGTTTGGATTGTGTTATTATTGTATTCCAGCCATTAAAAGTGTATAACCTAGAAGGATTTCAGAATGGGCTACTTACCTAACCACGAAACTTACCTAATTAAAAGCAACAGTCATCGCTAATGTTAGTTAGCCAAGTCAGCCTGGTCGTCAGTTAGCTACCTACAAAACCGAGAACTATCTAAAACTGAGTTGAAGATTTAGCAATACAGTTCACTTAAGAGCTAATAATATAATATTAGAGGTTAGTTTGCTAGGAAAAGAAATAGGGGACAGTGTGGTTGGTTGGCCCAATTTTCACTCTCTTTCCCAGGCATACCATACATTAGGATAACCTAATTAATAGCAAATGAAAGTTGAACATCTTAGCTAAAACTGACATGTCCAATGTTTGAAAATAATCCCTAGTATTAGTGCATTCATAACTGAATTTATGCTGTGGACTTGGTTGGCATAGGTATGAGGATGATTTGCACAATGATAAAAAGCTATAGTTTCAAGGACTAAAGAAACTAATAGAAAACATTTGAGCTTTTAATGCAGACCAAAATACAAATAACACTTTCAAAGGCAATCAAATAATATTTTTGAATCTATTAAATGTTAAGAATATTCCATTTACTTTATTATTACAATTATAAAGCACAAACAATAAGTAGAACAATGATAAGACAAATAGAACTATGCCACTTTAACAATTTAAAATTCTTTTTTCTTTTGTGAGAAGATACTAAAACTTCATAACAATCTTCAAAACTTCAAAACAATCATAAAAAAACAGTATCTTTTTTATTTAATAACCTGAACATTGTCTTGATAAATTAAGAATTGCAGTAAAATAAATGTTTAAAAAATCTTCAAAGATCTTGGGTTGTAAAACATATTTAATTGACCTACCTAAATAGTTTGGGTTCAAAGAATTTTTTTTCATTTTGAGAGACACTAACTACCATTAATTGGCCTACAGATTAGAGGTAAGAAAATTAGTTGATGTTGAATTAATATAACATATAAATGTAATATATAATTATTTATATTAAATTAAACTTAAATTATATAAAATTTATATTATATTCTCTCAAAACAGCTTCAATTATTTATGGCATGGATTCCACAAGATGTTGGAAACATTCCTTTGAGATTCTGGTCCTTGTTGACATGATTGCTTCATGAAATTACTGCATAATTTTCTGCTGCAAATTCACGCTCCTGATCTACCACATCCCAAATATGTTCTGCTGGATTCAGATCTGGTGACTGGGAAAGCCACTGAAGAACAGTGAACTTATTGTCATATTCATGAAACCAGTTTGACATGACTTTTGCTTTGTGACATTATTATGCTGGAAACAGCCTTTACAAGATTAAATTATGGCCATGAAGGAATGCACTTGATCAGAGAGAACACTCAATAAGTTGTGGCATTCAAGCAATGATTCATATTAAAGGACCCAAAGAGTACCAGAAAAAAGATATTCCCCACACCATTACACCACCTCCATCAGCCTGGACTGTTGACACAATGCAGGTTTGGCACATAGATTTATGCTGCTGGTGTCAAATTTTGCTGTGTGTCTCAGCAGAAATTGAGGTTCCTCAGACCAGGCTTTGTTTTTCCAATGTTTAACTGTCAGGTTTTGCAGTGGGCAGCGTCAGCTTTTTGTTCTTGGCTGACAAAAGTGGAACTGGGTGTGGTCTTCTGCTGTTGTAGCCCATCCACCTCAAGGTTCGACAAGTTATGCATTCTGAAATGCTTTTACCATAGTCTTTCTGTCTGCTTGAGCCAGTCTTGCCATTCTCCGCTGACCTCTCTCATCAACAAGATGTTTCTCTCCACAGAACTGCCCCCCACTGGAAGTTTTTTCTTTATTGCACCATTCTGAGTAAACTCTAGAGACTGTTGTGCATGAAAATCCCAGAAGAGCAGCAGTTATATAGATACTCAAACCAATGATTCCCAACAATCTTGCCATAATCAAAATCACAGAGATCACAGTTGTTCCCCATTCTGGTGGTTGATGTGAACATTTTCTGAAGCTGCTGGCCCATATCTGCATGATTTTATGCACAGCACTACTGCTACATGATTAGCTAATAAGATAATTGCATGAATGAGTAGGTGTACAGGTGTTTCTATAAAGTGTAAAGTGATTGTATATCATCTAAAATGTTTCATGATTGGGGCAAAAAGGTCACCAAACGTGCCCCTAGAGATTTACATTCCTGCAGAGTTTAGCTTCAGCCCGCTCCTCCACTTTGTCTAACACAAATGCATCTGATGCAGCCAATTAATTAGCTGGAGCAGGTTTAGCAGATTGTGAGTGGAGCTAGACTCTGCATAAAGGTAGATCTTCAGGACCAGGATTTATGTCCACTGCCTTAGACTCAATAAATCATCCTAAATAATTCCTAGCAAAATGTAGTTGACATTAGCTAGCCAACATTAGCTAAAATTACATCGACTAATGAATCAGCTAATGTACATCAAGCTATCGTCATGCTGCTGTTGCTAGATACTGACATATAGTGCAAAAAAACAAAAAGCAATTGCTGCTAGTTATAACTATTTGCCAAAATAAAGAGTTTAAGCTATCTTTGTATTTTATTTGTATTTTTGTCTGTGTTTCTGTACCACAATGCTTTAATAAATTACTATTCTACTCTCTGACCACTATAGACACTCAGCTGCCTTTTTATGCACCACACATAGAACCAGACCTCACAGCAAGGATTGAGTCTTCACTGCTCTCATTCTCAAGTGACAGTTTTGTTTCAGGGAAGGTTGATAAAATTACATGATTTTCATACGCATTTACTTTGCAAGTTAATTTTTTATTCAAATAAAAAATTGGAGATGCTGAAGCATGTGTTTGCTCACCCCTTAATGAAAGTGCGAGTGCAGGTGCTCCACTTGCTCCGTTATTCAAGCGTCTGTGCCCCTATCTGCACTCCACACTTGAGTTGCGGTTCTCTGCTCAATGTAACCCGTTTAAGAGGCGTCTAGAGGCTTTCTTTCAGCCGATCATTTACCTCAGATTACAAGTCGTCCTTGAATTATTCAAAGAAGTTGTCTTCATTGAATTATTCATAGAGGTTGTCCTCATGACTTTGACATGATCATGTCCCCATTGCACATCATTCCATGATGCAAAACGCCAAATTAGCCAAACATTCAGATAGCTTTAACTGTCACATGTGGAAATAGTTAATGATACATATTTCAGCGCAGTCTGTGAATGGGGAGAAAATCTGGAGCATATGGATGGCCTTTTGCCAAAATGTAGTAGTTCTGTACACCCTTAAGCAAATCAGATACATCACATTACAGAACCCAGTTCTAGGTCAGGCTGATAATTATATGCTGTTTTGTAATATTTGTGAGAATCTTGCTGTCATGTTTGGGCAATCTGCAACATCTTGATGGCAGCAGTCAAATTAGGGATGAAAATGTAAGAGTAAAGATGCCCCAGTTGAATGTAACTCCACTCTCAGTTCAATTTTGAAAAATGCTCAAAAATGGAAGCAATACTGTGGATTATTTGGGAGGGGAAGAATGTGGGAGATATGATGCAAAAAAAAGCACACAGTGCTTCACAGTGATCCAAATGTTAACATGATTCCATTAATGCTGATGAAACACACACATGACTTTAAAAATTGCCGTATCTTTTTTATAAGGTCACTGCACCCTGAATGTGATCAATGCCAAACGGACATGCCAACTTAATTTGTTAATGTTTTATTATTTTACCAAATCAAAAAAAGATTTTCTCACCTTAGTTATATTTTGGTGCAAAACAACAGTGAGATGTATAACCCCATAATGCTGAACTTATGATGGAAAGTAATGTGACAGGATTGGGATATTTGATGCAAAACTGGCTGCCATGATCCTCTTATTAAGTTTATAGCTTTTAACATCAGTTTTTCAACAGTTAATGGTATGATTTTTCTGTAAATATTGCCAAAAAAAGCATACTCTGTCTATATTGCGTGACAGTGTGGGCATGTCATGCCTGACAGACCATGTTGTCAAATTACCAATGTTGAACAAAAGCTAAATTTACCAGATTTTTGAGCTCAGCTCCCCTGAACACTTAAATTATGTCACTAATTTTTCCTCATGTTTTTCATTGCTAACTGAGTTAGAGTGACAGAATGGAAAGCAAAACTCAAGGCACCAGGTAAATGACCATATTTTTCTTTAGATTAATGTTTTTATGTTAAATGCATATATGTAATATTAGTGTGGGAGCATAAATATGTTTTTGTGTTAATACAACTTTTATGTAGTAATATTTGAGATGGAAGCATTTGTTATCCACTTGCAATACAAAATACAAATCCTACATTATGTCAATGGTGAACTTTGAAGTTCATATGTATTTATGCTTGAAAAAACACTTTATAGGAAATTTCTGCCTTAAATACAAGGCATCAAATGTTGTGGCGCTCTATTCATGGAAAAAGCCTTTTACACTATACTTTTATGAATTTAATTAAATTATTTTTTCAATGTCATTGTTGTTGAAGCAGATTAGGCTAGTAACATTAACTGAGGTAACAAACCATTAGCTTTAGGCTGTTTATCTAGAAGACTGACTACCTTTGTGAAATTTATAGCCATGTCATCTACTGTGGCTTTTTGTGGTCTTGACATGGCTTTAACTTAACACATTTTTAGATGTTGCGTAATGCAGTGTGGTCATTATCTGGTGGCCTTTAGTCTCAGGACATGAACACAAAGAGAGAAAATGAGAGAGAAACTTAACAGAATGTAAACAGAGCATGATGAACAGAATTAGTACAATTATCTGAACATACAGATATCCAAGGTGATCTTCTGTTTAATAGGGTAATAATAATCCAGCATAGGAAAGTAATCATTAGCTTGGTGCTAATGTAACACTGAAAACTGCTCCCAGGCTGGGCATAGCTAGACAGCAAAATGACAAAATTCCCTCATAGGATCAATAAAGTACACAATATAAATTATCAGCTGCTTAAATGAGAATCTTTAATGTTATGTGGTTTTGCAGTCTGGATGGGGAATTATATATACAATATATTGTGGTCTCCTGTATATTGGAATGGTGCTGTTATCTACAGCGCTATTCATTTCATAATATGAGGCCATAATTCACCTCGGTTATTGCTTAATAAAGAAGAAATTGTCAGCTAGTTAATTTCCAGCAATTGGCATGATATAGCTTAGTTAAGGTATTACAGATAGATTACAATGGGTCCCCTATACTAAAGTTTTACCATACAACAATCTTTGAAATGCCTACCATTAATGACTGTATGTGTACAAAAATGTATAGATAAATCATCAGCTGTTGTGATTGCCTGTAATTCCAAAATTTAGCCGATAAAACCTTGGCCATAGGAATAGATAGGCTGCAAACTTTACAAATGTCTGTCATAGGATTAAGTACATACTCAATTTTAATTGTTAAAAAAGGAGAAGGAGAGCTGATGTAATTAACATAACATTTTGACGAAATTCAGTCAAGCTAACATATAAAACAAATCACTCATTCAAATTTCTTATAACATGCATACTCAAAGAGTGAACGGATGAATAAAACAATGACATCAAAGGCTGTAAGACTTGCCTCTCTGCTAAGTTTACCCTTTAAATCTATGGAATGTAACTTTCCTTCTCAGTGCAGTGAAGAGGCCAATTTACAAGGCAACTAACTTCAATACAGTACAATACTTCAAGACACGAGGCATTAGTGAAAGCAAGCGCTCATTTTGTACAGAGAGGATGGAGTGAGAGAAGCAAACGAGAGGGCCCTTGGGGGCAGAATCAAAACACTGTTAAAAGCCTCTGCTCTTGTATCTGCTCCTTTGCCCCGTGATCATCCATACCGATAGATAGGGGCATTAGATAGCAAGCTGGAAAGAGATGAAAGATGCCAGGGTGAATAATTATCCCACAAGCTTGCTTAGGATCTTTATAAGGTAGGCTACATGTGGGCATAAATCACATTATGGAATTGATCTTGTTCCACATCATATGAATTATTTACGGGCGTACGCTACAATGACGTCAATCGAATCCTCAGGAAAATATTAAAGAACAAAAGGATCAGAGCATTTGATGTTTCAGTGGAGTGTGTGTGTGCTACAACTACATCCAGTACAACTCTGAATACAACTCTGCTAAGCTAACGTGTTATTCAAGGTGACTAAGGCGGAAGAAAATAAAAATAAACGCTGGTTACACAACTGCGCTTAGTTTTCTTTTGTTGAAGCTTACACTGTGGAATATGTGTACATGCATAATAGATGCAGAAATGGGCACTGAAGTATGTGTGGGGGGGTAAAATAAAAACTCAAGATAGAAAGTACCGTACTGCAAGGCTTATGGTAAAATCCCTCCTGGACACTGGCATGTCTGCACTTTCACTTTTGATATTCCTAGATTTCCACAGTTATGACTGTAAGACTGTCTAAAGCCAGAGACAGATTTCTATTGCACTGTGCAAAGTGGCCTCACATAACCTCTCCTCCAACAAACTTGCCACAGTACAGAGGCACCCGTCGATAGTGGAGCTTCTGGGTGCCATGTATCTATTTCCAACTATGCAGGCAAAGTATTAAAACATGGTTTTAAATTTCACAGACACAGATTAAGTGTAGTCTTGGACTACATAGCAGTTTGAATGGAGATTGAAAACAAAATATAGTCCATGATATGACTTAATCCCTTAACGTCTACAGGACATTACAGGTAGATTACAATGGTCCCCTGTACTGAAGTTTTACCATTCATAAAATGATCTTTGAAATGCCTACCATTAGTGACACTACATGTACAAAAATGTGTAGATAAATTGTTCGTCACTGTGATTGCCTGTAATTCCAAAATTTAGCCAATAAAAAACTAAATATTTTAAATATTAAATATTTCTGTGAAAAAAGAGGTGAGCCAGCAACGAGAAGATGGCAGGTTCAAACCATTTGTGTGTGTGTATATACATATATATATATATATATACATATATATATATACATACATGTATATATATATATATATATATATATATATATATATATATATATTCATCTTACTTTTCCCAACATATTAAATTTAGCAAATAAATAGCATGTAGGCACTAAAATGTGCATACTGTAAAATGTGTTGATGTTTTATCTCAAATGGACCATATCCTACATTTTTCTGTATCACATTACAATGACACTACCTTTATAAAGGGTTTATGGATAATTTATAAATAATGTACTATTGGTTATTAATTAGGTCATAAAAACTTTTAAAAAAGATTAATAAACAAAAAATCAACGTCATTTGGCCTGTGGAGCCCAAACTTGCATAAAGGTTTTCTGGCTATTTTCCTTTGATTTGCTATTTAAAAGTAGCTATTTTCAAGCACCAATCAGAATGCAGCTGACACGTAACCCTGTTCTGACAACAGCCTTTCACAATAGCAGACTAGCTAGCTAACTTCTAAGATAACCTGCACATGTCTTTCCCACTTGTACGCACATACTGAAACGGCAAACTCCTGCCTGGTGCCATTGAAAAGTTCAGCACATGTACAGTACTGCCAAAGTTAGAGACCACCCTTCATTTATTTCATTTCCAGTTAAAGTGGCCACTAAGAACAAGTTATTCATTCACAAAAGCAGAATGCAAACATTTAACAGATAATTACACAGAAGCCTCAACAACTAAATATAATATCATATTTTTCATTTTTAATTGTGTTCACGCTTTGTTTTTATTATGACTTTCATTGTTTTCAGGAGATTTGCTATTAGTTCTTCAAAGAAATCTGCAGGGATATTTTTCCACAACAAGTTCAGTCTTAAAGTTTGAATTTTCTGCTTCTCATGATCCATGAAATCCCCAACATCATTCAATAATGTTAGGGTCTGGACTCTGGCATGGTCAGTCCATTGTTCTAAAAATGCCAGCAGCTTTTTTGTTTGATTTGCAAATGTTCTTCTTTTGTGTTCAGACCCATGGTGTAGAGCTGTTTTTTTACAGTGGAAGGATAGAGTGAAACATTTTTTTTAGATCTTAGATCTGATCTTTCATCTCTCAAAGATGAAAGCACACCTGAACCCCTAAATTTCTACTTGTGAAAATAATACTTACATTTGTTTGCATTTTTTCAAAGTTGTTTTCAAAATATCTGAAATCAAACTGTTTAATTTTTAAATAATAAAAAAACTTGTCCTATGTTTTCAAGTTACTACCGAAACACAAAGAGTTTTAGTCCATAGGTGGAGCCTCATTTTAGCCACACCCCTGAATTTTAGAGCAGGAAATGAAACTGCATCCCTGTCCCTCATAGCCACATGGTAAGCAGTGTCCCAAAGTTTGAAAATCAGTGTGTAACATTAAGAATTGTCACTACTGAAACATATTTTACTGTAATTAAGTAAACCTTTTTATGTTTTAACTAAAAATATTATGATTTTATGTGTGTAAAATCGTTCAAAGCTGTGTTTGCTAGTTATGTGCTGGCTCAAAATATTTTGCTCAAAATCTGCAAAAATTGTCACTACTGAAATATTTGGTAAAGTTTTGGTTAGCATTGTTTTGATAGTGACAAAATGGAATATTTAATTATTTATTTTAATAAAAAAACTAAATTAAGGGTCACTCAAAGCAAAACTATTTTAGTTTGAAGGCCAGTTAGCTGAAAGTCTGAAATAGGTTTTCAGTTCTGACTTTAAACCAGTTCAATAGAATGATCCATTTACTGTTATTGAAAATCATTGTTTTTAATTGTGATCTGTGCTGGAATTTACACAGTGAAGAGCTATCACTATAAAATCTTTAGGATAAACACCCGAACGCTAATTGTTTGTTGTTTTAGCTAAAGTTACTAGACTAGTCACATCATAACTAATGTCACCTTTACTTTTTAGCTAGAAATTTTGAGTTAGTTAGCTCAAACTAAATGAGAAAAATCCATTCAATATAATTAACTTCTTTAAATATAATTGAGTATTAAATTTATCATTAGGTGCTTGTTTTTACTACGTAATGCTATGATAACTCAAAACCACTATAAGGGCCATATTAAAAAATCTCAATAAATCTGCGGGCCAGCTGTGTTTTTTTTTATTTTTACTTAACATTTTGCTGTGACCCCAACTGTCTATTGTTTATTCAAAAAGTAGGCTCTGAATACTTGAACTATGCAAAAATATTTTTAAATAAACACAAATAATTTTATACAAAACAACAGGCTACATTAGCTAGAGATAACTGTTAAACCTCTTTAAATGTCCCCAGTGTACAGTAGGTTTTTTAAAACTGCCTAATCGTTTGAACTAAAAACACCTGGCCTTTTTTGTGGTTCTGTCCCATAGATTGCTGTTAGGGTAGGGGGTGGGAGTACACATTACGTTGCAGTGCATACTGGTGACTGTAGTGCGGCTCATGGTGAAATGGGCTAATATTAATAGAAAATTACAATTATTTTGCAGGCCGAATAGGATTGTGCCACAGGCCTGACTTGCATTTAAATAATAAGCAAAACCACCACTTAATGGTTGTGGTTCGCTTACTATTTAAATGCAATCACAAAAATACATAATTGATTACTTCATTTATTATATAATGGATTACATTAACATTCTATATCAAGATGTTCTGGTCTACATTTCCAATGTTTTACTGTCTGTAACGTCAAAAAATGACAAATGCAAAACAAGACTGTATTCACAACAGGAAAAAATCTTAATTATCCTAAAATATCTACTCTTGTACTTGCAAAACACAAAGTGGTATTGATTCAATGTTTTAAATCTGCACTTTCAACATAATTTTTAATGAGCTACGAGTGAGAACTAATTAAACAAAATCTTAGAATCTTCTCTGTCACTTTTATTTCACACCTTTCTCTCCATTATTCTGTTCTCTGTTTCTCTCTCGTGCTGACACCTGCACTCTTCCAGATTACCACTGGATTATATGTCTGCTGCTGATGGAGAAGGAAGCTGGAATGAGAATGCATGAAGCAGCAGGGAGAAGAGTGACTGGCCCCTTTCTCTACCAGCTGACCTGTACTGAATACTTTAGCTTTGTTCAAAGCTAGCAGACACATGAGATGATGAAGCAGCTTCTGCTGTGTTGGGTACTTTCTGCCCTCTCTCATCAAAACTGAACCCACTGTATTAGACAGAGGCAAATTGAAATCTTCCAAGCAGCAGCAGAGAGAGAGAGAGACAGAGACAGAGATGGAGACAGAAAGAGATAGTGAAGCAAGAGAGAGACAGAGAGAGAAATATAGAGAATAGAGAAAGACAAAGAGGGAGCAATAGAAAGCGATCGAGAGAGAGAAAGAGAGAGAGAGAGAGAGAGAGAGAGAGAATTCAGAGAGAAATATAGAGAATAGAGAGAGACAAAGAGACAGCAATAGAGAGTGATCAGAGAGAGGGAAATATAGAGAATAGAAGAAGAAAGAGAGAGCAATAAAGACCAAGAATTACAGAGGAAAAGAGAAAGAGAGAGAACAATAGAGAGAAAAATACAGAGAGAGAGAGATAGAGAGAGAGAGAGACATAGAGAAAGAGATGCAGAGACAGCCAGACAGATTCAGAGACAGAGGGAGACACAAATGCAGAGAGAGAGAAAGAAAGAGAGAGAGAGAGAGAGAGAGAGAGAGAGAGAGAGAGAGAGAGAGAGAGAGAGAAATAGGACTGATATTATGTTGTTACAGAACACTGATGATAAGGTAGGAGACTTCCTGGCCAAAAGGTTTTAACTATTTTACATTTTTCTTTTCCTGTTTGTGCTGACAGTTGTCTTCCATCACTGGTGGTGTTTTTCTCTATAGAGAATAACAGTCTGTAGGGGAGAATTTGAGTGCTTTATGCTTGGGCGTAAAAGTAAAATGTAACATTGTACTGGTGTGTACAGGCTCAGACTGAAAGTGATCAAACTGACAGTCTGGATGATGTGGATAGCTGCACGAACTGTAGCAGCAGTGCAATGCAAAAAAACATACAAACAAAAAACTGTTGCACTGAATGCAGTTAAGCTATAACTGCTGTTTTTTAGGCAGTCGTCGCTCTTTGTGGTCCTTTATGTCAAGATGTACACTTAAGTAATCTGTCTTTTAGGTACACCTACCTTGTACCTTTATTCACTGTCCATTTTATCAGTAACACTTACCATATAGGTGAACTTTATAGATATAAAATTACTGACAGTAGTTCATCTGCTCCTATATAATTTCTCAGTCCCCTGCGCTCCATGCAGCAGTGGAAAATTTCTGAGCTCAACAGTGATGCCAATACAGTGCTGTGTTAGTTGGTGTGTGTGCTGCACACAGTGGATCCAGTGTCGCCAGATTGGGTGGTTTATCAACAAATTGGAAGTTCAAAATTTTGACTGGTATGTCATTGCCATGCCCATCAGCATCGTTACCAAATAACAAAGGCAAGATATGCCATGGATAATCCTTCGGCATTACTAAATGTATATAGCCCTGCAATCATTGGAAATTAGAAGTGATGTGTTCGATATGACCTAAGCAAGTTTTAGAAATATTTATAGGGAGTAGTGCTTCTTTCATTGCTTGAAATAACTATATTTTTAGCGTCTCCAATTAGAGTCTACAACTGATATCAAAAGCTTTTGTTTCTTCATAGCAGTGACAAACACAAAAGATCAACAGGGCAGCAACAACTACAAAAGCAAGATTATTACAGATTATTATTGATGTCATGGTGGTTTAATGCTGTATTATACCTTTGACTCTTTTTAATACTTGTTTGGACAGTTTTTCAAGTTTTTTGGTGGGTTTTCAACATTCCTTTGGTTAGAAAATTTACAAGCAATCTGACAACCCTGAGTGTGTCATGGACAGAAGTAGTGCTGGATTTTTTACCTCAGTGTCACTGCTGGACTGAGAATAGTCTACCTAGCAAATATATCCAACCAACAGCATCCTGTAGCTAAAAACTGACCACTGATTAAGGGCTAGAAGATGACTAACACATCACAATATCATTTGAAAAATGGGAGAAACAGTTGCAAGGGGTGAGATGTGGTGTTAGCAGCGTTTGCAATGAAAAGTAAAATTGAATTTAATGCTTTTAAAGGTAAGATTTAAATGTGTTGCATTTGGCTGTCTCAAAATTGCATGATTGAGCACTGAAGATGAGCCTTCAGATACCAGTGCTATAAAGGTCTCTCCTATTTCGACTGCAGCCTTCACTTTGAGACTAGTAACTAACTTCAAATATATAAGATGGATCAACAGGTAAGTGTACCTCATAGATTGGTCAGTAGGTATATACAGTGTGTAACATCTCTGCTACATCTGATCCACTCATACCAGAGCAACACACAACATCTGTTTCTGCAGTGCTGAAAATGATCCACCACCCAAATAACATCTGGACAGTAGTAGTTGTACTAGCGGTCTCTTTCCATTTACCAGTGGAGTAGAAAGGTGCTGAAAAATGGCAAGTGAGTCAGGGTAAAAAATAGGTGTTTCTAATAAACTGGCTCACTGTATAACTGTGTTGTGAGCAAAAACAACATTGTGCCCATTGTGTTATCTTGTATGTGCAGCATCAACACACAAACACTGCTTGACAGTCAAATTTTACATTTTATAACTGTTGTATAGACAAAATGAAATACTTTGATTGCTAGTATACAGGAAACACAGTCAGATGATTCAGATGATCTCCACAGTCTTGCTTTTGCAACAGAAACAGATCAGTGGCTACAACAGATATTCCATAGATGAACATGAGAATAAACAAAGTCATATAGTAGCTCTCATTTTTTTTTGTCATCACATAAATACTTTTTATATAAAACATTTGGTGGGAAAACCATGTTAAATCATTAATGGAGAACTGATTTCCAGCACACTCATTCTTAGCCAACAGATGCATCCAGCATATGTTGCAATTATTTGAAATGGAATAAAGAAAAGGTAATAAAAAACCCCTAAACATCTCCACATTTAAAACAGCAAGCCTAATATTCCAAAATATGCAGTCCATCTCTGTATTTCTTTCAGACACACATGCATGCAATCACGCACGCATATGCACACACACACACACACACACACACAGACACACTCTGGTGGTTTACAAGCTCACCTCGGGTAAAGATAAGGCTCCTCTTCTAGGTCACAAGATTGTGTTTCTGAAGAAGCAAAGACATCCTTTTTTAATTACACATTATTTACAAGACAAACAAGTCCAAGGTCTGAAGGGTGTAACATTGCCCTCACATTTACACCGTGTCTGTGTGTGGAATGTGAGTTGTCAAAAAATGAACAAAAGGATCCATTTTTGTGTCATTGCAGGAGTCCAGTGGAGAAGACGGGTGTAGAAGTGAGAGAAAAGCAACATCATGGTGATACTGGGTGAATAGCACAGATGCAGTGCTTCAGTACACCAAATCCATTCATATGTAAACCACTCTTTTAACATGGAGGTAACTAACTACCGGACAAAGTACATCAAGAGAACCCACATACGTGGACAATTCATTTTGGTTATTAAACCATTTTTCAGTCCACTCCCTTTCTGCTGTGTCTGTATCATTTTGATAGTTTATCCCAGACAATTATTTTGAGATGTTTCCCTGTAAACACAGAAAACCCAATTTGAAGCACGTTTATAATTTGAGAAAATGGGCTTGTGGTTCAGTATCTGCCCACTGGCTTCTGTAGAGCTTGGGAATCAACGTCATGTCGTGCAGCATTTTTCCTAACTGGTGTGTGTCTTAAGTGCCTATTCACTTGAAGCCCATGGACAGTTTACAAATGGATATTCCACTAGGCCACTGGCATATTTAACTCAGTTACTGACATATTTCTCTCACTGAAAAACTGGTGTATTTCACTCAGCCATGGCATATTTAACTTAGTTATTGGATTATTACACTCAGTTACTGGCATATTTTACTCAATTGCATGTTTAACTCAGTTACTGTCTAACTACAGCAATCTATAAACACATACATGCTAAGCATCGGTTTTCACCTCAGTTAATGTTACTAGCCACATTTCACCTTGTACCTTTTTGCTTTGAAACGATTTTAATACAATATTTAGATTGCTGATGCTAAATTCCCTAAATCATTCTGAAAGTTTTTTTTCCATTAAATCACTGCAAGTGAAGTATAAAATGAGCTTGATGTTTATGGGCAATTTCACTGCTTCATAATGTCAAGGACTGCATCTGAATAGTTGAATGAAACTCCCTTTCGTGTCTGTTTTGCTTAATCCTTGGTTTCCCTTGATTCCCTTGATTGCTCTGATCTGACGGATCCACATGCTAGTCAGCTCTGCCAACATACCTAGCTAGTGCATGGCTCTAGAGATCAGGCAAAATCAAGGAAAACAGAAGCAGAAGATTCATTCAGCTATTCAGAACCAGCCTAGGTGACTGAATAACCCTGCCAAAATGGTGGATCACCTATAGTAAACTGCGTCCCACACCCTAATATGTGAGTAAATAGGTTTTCTTGCTTTTGCTAAGTACAAGAAAAATATTTCCCATGGTAATCAACCATATGCTACAGATGCAGCAGATAGAGGTTAGGTAGAAAAATGCTGGAGTATTCTTTTAATTTGGCTGTTAGAAAATGCAGTGTAAATGAAATGATTGGCTACCACTGATCATCTAACAACAGAAGACAAGACACATGGCTGGATTTTAATATCCACTAAGCATACTATTTTCCCCCAAAACAGAGAAAAAAAAAAACAAAAACTCAACATCAACAAAAAAATCAACAAACAAACAAACAGCAAAACTCATTAATCAGTATGGACACTAACACTATGTTGGAGCAATTCACATGGTATGACCCATTTACCAAGTAACTTTTCCTCATCTCACCTTGAATAATTGAATTTGGGTAGCTCATTCTGCGTAATGCACTCATGACAGGCTTGATGGGCCATGAGCCTCCCTGGCTGGCAGCATCATTAGAGAGAGCTGAAAGGAACTCTTTTGAGCTCGGCTAAACTTTAATTTGTTCGGCGATTCCATCTCTCATTGCTCTGTTTCCCCCTCAATTCGACTTAATGAACACTTCTTATTTAATTACTTACTCTGGGAAAATGCCAACATTCATTTATCAAAATGTGTACACCCGATACAGTTGAGTCAATGTGAGCAATAATGGTTATTAATCACGTTGAGTCCTTTCAGCTTTTGCATCATATACAACCATATCACAAACAATCAGACCATGGAGTTAACCCTTAGAAGTCACTGTATCACTGGTAACAAAAACATGGTTTTGTTCGAAATGTATTATTTCTTACTTGTAGCATCACTGAGAAGTTAGGGAAATTCCTTTGAAAGTGTGGTTTCTAAACTTTCAATCCATACCAGATGTGTGTCCATGAAAAGTTATCATTGTACCTAAAATCTAGAGAATTGGCCAAGGTGATACATGGCTCCAAACAAGCAATCTTTAATTGACTAGCACCACAGCCAAACAAACAAAACAAACAAACAAACAAACAAAATAGAGTGTAGCAGCCTGGCTTCACATTTTTATCTGTGTCAGTGTTATATTATTAGCTAATTACTTTATAAGAGGTCTACAAGTCAGCTAAAATTCATTTAAAGCCTAAACAGATGCAGAGGCAAGCTGCGACACAGGTTAAAAAATCAAAACAATTGTTGAGGGAAAAAAAAATCAGTTCAGTTTTGTGCATAAATTATTTACTTGATGTTCTATAGCTTCATGTGTTTTGCTGCTTGTGATTACTAACATGTTTTCCACTGCCGTACACTTCCAGCTCATTTGTTGCTTGCTTATTTGCTTATGTTGTGTCATTGGTTAATATAACTTATATATATAACAAATTTGGATGTGGGCCGAATCTCTCAGGGTAAGGATATAGGCTACAAAAAAAACAAAAAAAACAAAAAAAAAAAAACTATTAACCATGACTGAGGCATTTGCTAAGTATCATTCAAAACTACAGTAGGGAAAAATGCAGTATGTGACCCTGACTTGCTAGTTGAAGAGCTGTAATAGAAAAAAAAAATATACTTGTATATTGCTTTGCACACAGAAGCAATAATGACCAACATAACGGTTACATGCTGGCAATATCAAGGCATTTATGCCTTGAGTGTTAATGAGCTGGTTGATAACTGTGCCACATTCATAGTTGAATAACTGTTTGTAGTTAATCTGTTTAGCTAATGCTATATGGTGTGCTCAGCTACTTTCATGCTTAAAACAAGCTGTGCTCTTCCAATCCACATAACAGTCCTACCCACATTTACCTCCAAAATTCTAAGGCATCACTGCTAGTGCAGGACTCATTCCAGAGTGATGAGAAGTGCTTAGATTTATCACTAAAGACTGTAACTTAGTGTTTGAGAGTGTTGGTGGATCAAGAGCAAACACTTCACAGTTATCATAGCTTATTGAAAAGTCTTTTAAAGTAAATCCTAGACACACTGGTCCCAATCAGAGCAGTGCCACTACTTGAAACGTCCAGTTCAAAGTGTATGCTGAATTTAAACATAATAATTTGAATAATACCTATGTAATTGATCATGTAATTGTGTAATTACATTTAAATAGCATTTGCAAAACAATGATACTAACAGAACTCTAGACTTCTAAGGGTTAACCAAACAGGTTAAAAGTGGGCAAGCGCTTGAGAGAAAACACCTAATTACATTATCAAATCTCATTACATGAATGGACAAACCTGCACTCCACATACACCAGAAAAGCCCAGTGTATCCTCTCTGTGAAGGATTATGAATAGAATTCCCAGTTTTGCTGCTCTGTCCTACATCCATTTCCCCATAGATCAGTCTGGTCCTGTTCACTCTGGGGACAGAGCATTTAGTCCTCTGGTGATGTCCGTTGAGGACAGGGAAAGAGAGAGGGCGAAAGAGCGAAAGGGGGTGGGCGTATGAGTCTTTCCCAAGTTTGGGCTCACTGCGGCAGGCTGATAGAAGAGGCTGCAGGCATGGAGGGGAGGAGGCTGGAGTTGGGGGCAATGCTGCGCTCTCGTGTCCCCCGCCCCTCCACAGCCTGGGCCGGGGGGTCGAAGCCCATGCTGATGTGCAGAGGCTGGTGAGCCTGGCAGTAGTCCACGAGGGGCTGCTCATACCTATAGAATGCCAACCGGCCCATCTGCTGAGGTGCCTGAGAGAGAGAGAGAGAGAGAGAGAGAGAGAGAGAGAGAGAGAGAGAGAGAGAGAGGGATTTTGAGTGAATATTGTCATTTCCTGTAACATTTCAAGCGATATTTCTCTGTGGCGGGCATACATTCTCAAAACAGATATGTTAAAAGACAACACATTGTTTATATAACAGACATCCAGCATATTAATCTAATTTAACCCTTGGATGCTGAGAATTGTTGCTAGACATGAAAACCTACTGTTTTAATGTAGAGTGGGTAAAACATTTCTCTGGTTAAAGTCATGTAAACAAGTTGTGTGTACACTTTAAATTGGCCTACATGAACACTTTGTCAGTTCTCATTAATGCATTTTTAATAATTGTCAGCATTTCACAATTTTTCCCACAGTAAAATACTACATTCATCATTTTATTATAAAATCAGCTTATCTCTCTAATAACAATGCAAATTACAGTGTGGTTGATGTTGGGCTGTACCACACAGCATTATGGGATTATGCAGCTTTAAGTTAAAAAGGCATTAAGATAAAAAGGTATAAAAACAGTTTTAGAGCTCTAATTGTTTTAAAACGTTTTACATTTATTTATTTATTTATTTATTTATTTATGTGATTTTTTAAATGGTTTATTGGTTTATTGGCTTTGCAAGGTATATGATTTTGGTCATGTTTGTGTGTTTAAATGTCAGGGAAAATTAATAATGAATTAGATATTCTGTGCATATACAGTACAAAACAGGGTGTTTTATTAAACATATTATAATGTCAATGTAACCAGATTTTTCCCCACATAATTTGGGCCATTTCTTTTGTATGTTACATTGCATTATATATATATATATATATATATATATATATATATATATATATATATATATATATATATATATATACACATATATAAATATATATATTACAATAAGTGTACAGCAAGAGCAGCTACATTACAGTAATCTTGTGTTTCAGGTGACTGGATAGCTCTCAGTTACTATTTTTCTTTATTGTACTGTTAATACAGTACAATAAAGTACTGTGAAAGTAAGGCAACTAGTAGCCAGTATTTCTTTTACAGTGTGGATGTCTGCATTTAACATCATGTAAAGCCAGTTTATTTTTTGAATGAAAAATTACTGAGCTTTTTAGACTGTTCGTACAAGTGCTATGGATGCTAGAAGGTAGCCTGAGCTGAAAGTTTACTAATGCTGCATTTACACTCTGCTGCTGAAAAAAAACATTGCACCATGCTTCATATCAGCACTGATGATGGCATGAAGCAACATAAACGTTGGCATGGTGACAGCATTACTGGTGAAAATGGATGCATATCAGCTTTACAGCTGACAGCTTTAGCAGTGTAGATTGTTTATTGAAGGTGGAAGAAGACAGGAGGATACTCTGTACTCTTATTTTTTGTCGTATAGTACTGTGTTCACTTAGATTCAACAACGAGACATTTGGCATCCATGGAACCCCAAAAAGTGGGTTAAATTTAAGTTGGAAAATGTAACTCTTGGCAGAGCGTTTGACAGACTGCATCCATAAGTGGAACATTGCCGCTGATGGTGGCAGAAATTTCATCTGTGGCTCCATTGAATGGAACATCCAGTTTGCTGCTGTTCTTCTACCACTGACATGTAAATGCAACATAATAGGTGCAGTAGTTTCTCATCATTCGGCAAATAGTAATTTAATTATATACATTCAGTTCCATTCTGCATTGACAAATTTGAGTCACTGCTTTGAAACTCCTGCTTGTTTTAATGTTAAGCAAATGACCAAAGAAATAATGAACATGGAATTACATCAGGCTTTTCTTATCCACCGATATAAATGCAACTTGTAAGTGTTAACAAAGGGATTGTGTTCATGTGTACATACATTCTGATGATACAGTCTGTGTCAGAGATATACTGTGTTCTTATGACCTGACTTTATCATTTTTGAGAGAGTAATAATAGGAACAGGACAAGAACACAAAAACAGGACAGGATAGGCTGTAAAAACCAAAGATGTTGCTTTGAAACAATGACATAGCCTGATAAAATTTACATTCAAATATATTAAAAAGAATTTCTAGCTACAAGGGAGTGTGACACTCTCAGAGGATCTATGGGAATTAACCAACCACAAGTATACACATCTTTAATATGCAATCACAAGCCAATGAGAAGATTTTGCATAATCTCCACAGCAAAAGAAGAGACTGAATGGCTAACTGCTTTCTCCAGACATTTTTTTAAAAAACTGCTATATGGCTGCATATGGAAAGTTTGCTGAAAATGTTAAGGCACATGGCACAGCAATTGCATCAAAAGTGATGAGTCAGGGTCTAGATAATTAACATGACTACAATGTTTTTTTCTTCTAACTTTACTCTTGCCGAAAGCTCCAATTAATCTTTAGAAAAGGATGATGATAGCATCATTTAAGGATTAATTAACATTATGATTAATGAATGACTCTTTGTGGAAATTGTACCAATTGTACAAGACATGCTTGATATGCTAATGATAAACAAAATAATAAAGGCTCATAAATGCATGTTTTTTTATTCGCCTCTATTCACAACAGTATGATAGGAGCATATATACTTTGTAGATGTACATATACTCATCTTTTTCAATGCACATATGTACAGTGTGCATTAGTCATCCTGTAGTTCTTCATAAGTGGTCAGTTTCTGACCATAAGACCACTGCTGGTGTGATGTTTTTGATTGGCAGACATTCTCAGTCCAGCATCAATGCTGCCTTGATACACTCGTACTGTCACGACACATACTAACATTTTGCTACCAAGTGTCATTGTTGCCCTGAGAATCATCCACCACCCAAATGATATCTGGCCAGTGGTGGTCCAGTCATAGTCCTTTTAGAGGGGGGCTGATAAATGTGCAGCAAGGCAGTCAGCAACTTTAAACCTATGAAGTGTGTCTATGTGGTAGGTGTTTCTGATTGGTTATGAGTATTTCAAAGTGATTTTTCATTTTTGTACACCCCTGTATTCAACGTATTCAGCCCCAGTCAGTTAAAACAAATGCACAAATCCACTTCTGCTTTTAGTCTTCGAACATTGTGTTTACACTATTAGAAAAAATTGGGTATTTCTCAACACCAAGAACAAAAACAGTGAACTTACATTTGTGAGAAGAATGTTCTTCACGGGTTACCTTGTAATAATGAACTCTAAGGGGCCGGAGAATAGAGAACACATGTTTAAAACTTATGAGATATGCTGTGTACTTACTATTGGGCAAGACCAAGCTGTTTACACAAGCACTAACATTTTTTGCTTAAAAGCTCAGAATATTATTGAATCAAAAAATGCTTTAGTACAAACAAAATGACTAAATGGTGACAGTTTATACACAAATGTTTTGTTTTTCATAGCTATAATAAAGCCAAAGGTGATTATTTCACTGATACAGCCTCTTCATTAGCCACAGCCGTAGCAGTAACAGGAGCTGTTTCAGTGAAGATACAACACTATATAGAACTATAATCCGCTCATATCCTGTTATCTCACTCCTACTTTCCTTAAGGTGTGTTTGTGGTGTCTCTGTGTGTGCAGGCATGTGTGTGTGTGTGTGGGTGTGATCTTTGGATGTTTTGTAGTTGGTGATGACATCTGAAGCACTGCAATGGCACAAAACAGGACACACACGCAGCAACATAGCTGCTACAGCTTCTCTTCAGCAGTCTCTACACACAGCCATGGCTAGCCACCCACTCAGCTGATGTGCTGCTAATTTATATGCATGGCCATTCCCTGTGGGGAGAGAGCATACATACCACTGCCTTTATTCTCTTAAATGGAGGGCCTGACTCCATTAAGCAGAGACTGCTTATTACATTACAGCCACTTTGCTGATCCTATGGCTCCCCCACCCCCTTTGCTACTTTTTTCTTTTTTTTTTTTCTATTTTTTTTTTACAATTAAGTGATAATTACTCAATATTAAGGCTTTGACTATTTCTAAGCATGGCCTGATGACAATATTGTTCAGCATAGTAGGAAATAATGTACAAATGCATCATGCAGATTTATTATTTGGAATTACATGTGGAATACATATGATAAAATGGTGATAATGGCAATGTTGGGCAACATATCAATAACAGGTGCTGTGCTTAACTCATTCATGTTATTACTGCTATATTGTTTATCCAACTGCGATGCAGAAATAAAAATGAGTTAAGATAACTTTTGACTAAACTGAGAAATTTGTGTTGAATAAACTTGAGTCGAGTTAATTAAAGAAAAACAGTGTATTCAGTTACCTTATAATTGTAAGTTGAGCTAACTTTGAATTTTAACAGTGTATCAATTTATCTATAGACATCAAAGTAGAATTTACCATTTACACATTTATACACCTGTTCAAAAACATGGGCAAAGCCCAAAATGGCAAAACATTAAGCTTTTAATGGTCTTAACAACAAATCATAAAACAAATAGGTAAAGTATTGTATTTACTTAGTATGGTATGTTTTTTTCCCTTTGATTTCTTTAAATGTTGAAGTCTTGTGGGTAAACTTCCAGACAACCATTTACAGAAAGAAGAGTCAAAATCGTTCCACTCAGCATTGATGGCTTGGCCAAGCTAGTTTGTGTTTTATGTAAGACCAGATATTCTCTAAAGCGTTAAATATGGGCTCTAACCAGACCTAAAACATCAGTAAAAATCATGTAATTTGGGCTTTTTTTGCATGCTCATGTACACATACACATACAGTGCCACGATGTGAGTGTCAACTGAAAGGTTAATCAAACTTTGAACAGAATTGGTCAGCTTGTTTCAGTGAGCTACAAGTTAGCAATAATTAATCTGACTAATCTGATTGCACCATGTTTCTGTTATTGCTGGCATTAACTGTCACAAGTGTTAAAAAAGAAGGATTAAAGGGTAATTTCACAGATTTTTCAAAATTTCTACATACATAAACCATTAAGATGTAAACAAAGTCATCCAGAGTGGTTTGCTGTGAAATGTTCTATTTTAGAGAAACTGTTAACAGTGGTGAAATTCGGGATGTAGACATGTTGACTCCTGGTTTTTATCACCACCACTGTAAAGAAATCTGAGTTGCTTAAATTTCCCAACAGACTACTCTTAGTGACTCTGTTTGCATTTCAGTGAATGAATTAAGAAGAAATTTTGAAAAATCAGTGGAATTCCCCTTCAAAATGAGGAGAAGAACTCTAGTACGTCTGATTTGACAACATTTTAAATTGTAACAATATAGATAGAGCCAGCTATAGGGTAGTTTCAATTACACCTTTAAATGCCAGCAATTAAATTAAAGGAATAGCTTCCTTCGAGCAGTTAAGAAAGATTGAGAGGTGACTTTCAATAGCCATGGGGAACTAAGCTGCAAAATCCGGTGGGATTGATTGGCAAATCTCTCACCATCTGCAAACTCTCAAAACCAATTCCATACAAATAATGGGCTCTAATTCTCTAAAATCGCTCTGCCAGAGACATGGGAATGCTACTCAGGGCATGTAGCATATTCCATCAGATCCCATTTGGAATTCTGCTGTTATGCAGCATTGATGATCCAACCTAGATCCATTCACCGTGAATGCTCTGTCAGATTAAATCCTGCCCCTGTCTTCCTAAAAGCAATGATCATGTCCAAGATATGCTTATGAAATACATTTGAGGAAGAATGCTTGCAGGCAATTTAGATTTTTCTGTCGCTTCTTTAATAGCTCTCGCTGCATGTGTTTGCTTTCGTTTGTTGCCTTTTTCTGATGCTAGTCCTGGCCCTTGATCTATTTATGTATTCATGAGCAAGAATGCCCTAAATGACGACACACAATGCAAATGCATCTTGTAGGGGGTCTGCATGAAGGAGCGGCAACACACGAATTGCCATTGGAACAACTGGCTTCAGGCTACGTCTGCCTAATTAGTGAGATAGGGAGCAGAAAACAGGAAAAACGGCGCCGTCGTACCATTTAAATAAGCTTATGGCTCCACTGTGTTGAACAAATCGCCCGCTTTGCATGTTTACTACTATTACAGGAAAGGAGGGGCCAACACCTTAAGCACTGTCGGAAGCTGTTCTGTAGTATATTGTAACGTTAAAATTTTTGCATGAGCCATAATGCGCTGCCATCATAATTATGTTTTGGCAATTTAGTGCAAACCTGAATTGGCACTGTAAAGCCTGGACCCCACCTGTGCCTCAGGAAGAGCCTGTGGAAATAGTGTTATCTGGGGAAATATCATGCTGTGTTATGTACATTGATGCAGCGGAATGTCTGAGAAGAAAATCTTCAGATGTCTTCTTGTTCTAGAGGGTTCAACAACGTCAAACACACTAAAAGACTAAGCAAGAGTCGTACAATATTAAAGTGTATTGTTTGTCCATGTTTGATTTTCAGCCATTCGGCTTGAATAAAATATCCTCTAACACTTGCTATATTTTAGTTTGTTTGCATTGTTGTGCAGCATAAACAGCATTATTTTTTTTTCTTTGTTGAGGTCTTAAAAATGAACTTAAAAGAACTGAATTTGAACCCTGGAGAATCCCTGTAGCACCTGTCATATATGACCACAGAAGCATAGTGTATTTCAGTATGAACTATAAGTGGAAAGTTTATAAACATTCTATTGCTATTATCTAAGGTGTTGCTAGGCCATTGCTGTGGTATTCCAGGTGGTTGCTAAAGTGTTGTTAAGCCATTGCTATGGTATTCCAGGTGGTTGCTAAGCTGTTGCTAGACTGTTGCTCTAATATCCCAGGTGAAAACAAGTTGTTGCTAAGTCATTCCTATGTTATCCTAGATGGCTGCTAAGTGCCAAGGGCTAAGTTGCTAGGCCATTGCTATTGTAGCCCAAGTGGTTGCTAAGGGCTGCTAGGCTGTTGCTCTGGAATCCCAGGTGGTGGCTAATATGTGTGTATACAAGTGTGCTAGTATGTTTCAAAACAAACCGCAAAAGTCAGAAGCACTGACTTGATGATTGCCATACAAAATGTAAATTGATTGTTACTGTACTTCATTACCTAATTTATAGCTGAGTAATTACCACATAACTATATAATGACATATGTATTACTTTCAAATAGTATACCAAAACAAAAGCAATAAATCTCTGAGGCTTTAACAGTGTAGTGAGTGTGCACATTCTGCAGGCAGCTGAAAACAGCGTCTCAGAATTGTAGCAATCGACCTTGCCGAATTCAATCCCCATTTGCGCTGCCTTGTCAATCCTATTTCCCTCTTTAATGGACTGTCTGAGTGACCATTCGGAATACAATTGAGCAATCAATTTTCCATAAATGTAAATGGGATTAAAGTTTAAGCATCGCCTGCTGACTTAAGTTGGACTAGAGCTCAAAACATTCCTGTTTGCTGCCAAACAAGCGCAGTGGGAAGAGTAAACAGAGACGAGGAGGAAAAACACCACCGTAGCCAGACATATTCTTGTATTGGAAGAGAGTGGGGGGTGATTGTAACTCCCCTTATGATTGCATCCCCCCCCTGAAGTGCCTCCACTACAATACTGCCTCCTTCTTTTGAAAATAGGATTAAATACACGTCAGAGTGATGAATATTTAAAAAATAAAAGGCTTTTTGGCTTCATGTCCCTGGTGTCCATCCTGGTTTAATCAGGAATATTGGGCACTGGCTGGCTGGCTGCTGTGGTCGAGGCTTTTAAAGATGTGACTCATAGGCTGGTCAGACTGGGCCTCCGCCAGTATTTCGTGTTAAGAGCTGAGTGCAGTAAATGTATAAATGTATAGGGCCAAGTCACGGAATGCTCACAACGGGATGGTTTTGCTTGTGTTGTACAGAAAACCACTGAACACTGACAAAATAATTTTAGTGATATTCATTTCAGAATGTGGAGGGCAGATGCAGTGCACCACAATACCTGCTATTGTACAAACATTATAACAGCCTAACTGATATGAAAATTTAGTAATATCTATTTCAAGGAGCTGTTAAGAGTAAGGACTACTGATAATGTCAGCTGAGGAAATTTCATATGGTTTCTGATGAAAGAGGCTCCAATAATATCAGTTCAGCAGTGTTTTACTAATTAATAGTTTTGTCAGTGTTATCAAATTTAACCTAAAGAAATACAGGGGTCTTGCAGATCTTTAAAAAGTTAGAGGTATTAAATTGTAAGATTATGTTCTGGAAAGAGTTTATGTATGTTTTGGATACTAATTCAGAACAGTCTGCCAACCAAGACTATCCAGCTGACAGATACTGACATAGTGTCAATAAGGTAACTCCCTTAATAGACCTCTAAATCAGTTCATCATTCTGGCATTCTGGCAGCATTCTCATATAAGGAACTTCAGGTCTAAGTTGGGTTTCTATATGGAGAAATTGAAAGATGCTTTTGAAAGTTGATACTATTGTACCCTGTACTAATCAATAATGTTTCCAAATCGACATGTTTTCCCCTGAATGTGACTGGATCCTCTGAATTACGAGATCATTAAGTAGTTGAAATTCAATTATTGCTACATAAATGATGTAAACAAGATAGCAGATCTGTGCATTGAAATGATATTGCAAGAAAGTATATATAGTATACTATAGCAGCTACTCAGAGTGTCAGATACCACTGTCACAGCGATATTCATATATTGTCTTTTTAACAACCTCATAATTTAAAGGATCCAGTGATATTTAATGGAGCAATTCATGTAGAATAAAATGTACTGGTTCTGGAACATTTTTGTCATCCACAGGGTGTGACAGAGATGATTTTTAAGAACATCGTTAATTTTTCCCATAAGGATAAAGGGTTTAGACTCTGAGTTCCTTATATGGGCATGCTGCTGACTACAAAATGATGACACTATTTCAGCAGTCTATGTATTTCACTTAGAACACTTAGCGTTACTGGACTTGAAAACACATCTGTGTGCAGAGAAAAGACGCTTCATCATGTATCAGTGAAGTCATTGAAACTTAAACTTTTTGACATAGTTACTTTAACCAACCAACAAACAGAAGTCTGATTTGCCCAGTTGATTTGGAACTGTCTACTGCTTTGTCTTTGTGTATGTAGGTACCCTATAACTGTCAGTTCTTTAGACAGCAGAAATGGACAAAATCTTTAATAATAAGAGCTTTGTGGTTTCTGTTATTTTTCTTTTAGTCCTAGATATTAACCAGGTAAGTGAGAGGTACAAACTCAAAAGCACTAGATAATTATTTTGGGCAATATGATAGTAAGTACCAAGGCAGCCTAATTAAAATTGTGCTGAAACATCCAGGTTTCAGATATTAACTGGGTAAGAGTGTGGAACTCCAGACACTGTGAGTGAAAAAAAAAATAGTATGTATCTGTTTATTACTTATAAATCAATCTGAATATGAGCTGTACAGAAAACAAAGATTCTTACTATGGTTCTAATGGGTACTTACAATTGACTCTGCATTTTGTGAAATCATTTTATGCCCATATAACTTACCCAGTAGTGATTCTGATTTACCTTCCTGCTTAAACATAGAAACTTAGAGTGAGTGTGTTTGTATTTAGCACTCCAAATGTTTATGAGATATTTTACTATGACCATTATCAGCTCAATAAAACCTTTTAGTCATTTCAGTGTAGTTACACTGTCTTAGTAGGCTGTCTTAGTAATCATTTTTCCCAAAATAATTATACATCACTTTGGAGACTATACTTAGTCAGTTAATATCTCAATCTCAAGAGACACTGTAGTCTCTGTAAAGACTGGCATATTAGCATGAAACATGTTAATTTTCAGAGCTGTCTGTTTGTTAGAGTGTAAAACAACCAGGGTTGGATAGAGAACTGAAAATCCCTACTTAAGTACAAGTAGTGCTATTGTAGAGATAATTTACTTGAATAAATAATTAAAGTATTAATAAAGGAAATTACTCAAGTAAGCATAAAAAATATTACACAATTATTTTACCCTAGCAAAGTAAAGGTACAAATAAACTCAAGTGAAAATAAATGTACTATGATTTAATTCTACTCAAAAAAGTACTGTTACAGGGAAAAACGTATTAAAGTACTGTAACAAGAGTAAATGTAATATGTTACTTTACACCTCTGAAAGCAACCATAACAAAGCTTTTTAGGGTGACTTTCACCAGTATCAATAAACCTGTATCAAGATTAATAGCAGCAAAAAACAGCCATCTGATATATCAATTGAGCCCTTGATATTTCATGTGAAAACTATATGTGAGACCTGTAAACCTTCACTAAGATCAGTGTTTTGCATCCAATTTATTTTTTCATTCAACAAAATGGTGCTAAACTTAGAACAGAAGTGAAGACATGGCTAATTTAAGCCTGGCTTACTTTTTAAATGTGCAGATTTTTTTTCTAATTTTACAACATCATTGGTGATTTATTTGATTTATTTCAGGGGAAAGATAAAATACCCTTTAATTACTTTTTCTCATCACATTTTCTTCATTTCATGAACAGCTGAAAAAAGCATGAATCACAGTCATCATCATTAAAGAGCCATTGCAACATTCAGATGCAATAATTAGCTCACTCCCAGCCTTGTGTTTTCCTGGTAAATGTCAAATGAAGGGAGGAAAATATTGGAAATTGTATTATTTTCTGTCTACAGCTGTTATTAGGCTGTCATTTTAAGCTCTTCGACTTGGAAATGAAATGGCATTAAAAAGACATTAGCATGGGAAAGGGGGCATTCTAAGTGCATATGTATGTCTGCGATATCACTGGCCTTTCCTTATCTTTTAATATTCAGCCCTGCATAGCCACAGGTCCTACTGTGAAATACAGAAATACAGAACGTAATTAGCTACCAACATGAAAAAAAGGCCTCAAGAGCCATTAGTGATACATTCATTGCCCTTGCCTTCCAAAAGCTTCCCAAGAATTAATCTCATTTTAAAATTAGATTATTCTAAAAAGTCAGAATGTAGTAAGTGTCCTGAGTGTTTGAACATGTCTGCAAATATCTTTTCTCCCATACTAATACACTAGTGTATTTTATAATACATACAGTATGTACATACTATTCTGGACTGTTTGCACTTGCCAATACAAAATAATGGATTAATACATACAGCAAAAAGTAAGTTTCAGGAATTCACTTTCACACATACTCAACAAAAACATTCTAGGTAATTGACTTATCCATGCTTTTGTATAGCTACTGCTGTGAAGTTGGAGCTTTACAGAATGCTGACAAAATCTCATTCAATCTAATAATAAATTCTAGTGCATCACTCAAAATACTACCACTCCTACTCTTACATTGTGTTGTTAACTTCAAATGACACTCATTTGGTATAAGTGTGAAAAGTCACACTGTTAGGGTGGATTTCTCATGCAATCATGCTAATTTTAGCATGGTAGCAAGCTTGTCATTGTCATTTCAAACCTGCCTAGTTTTGATCAGCTACAATACAGTCCAGCTTGATAGCATAGCTCTTTGAACTGCAAAGGTCAGACATTTATTTAATTTCCAATTCAATGCCATTGGTCTGGATGGATATGCAGCTGTCAAGAAGTCATAGACAAATAGGAAGAAAATTTGCAAATCAAACAAAGAAGCTGCTAGTGTTCTTAGTACAATGGACTGGCCACCAAACTTCAACATCACTGAATGTGTTTGGGATTACTTGGTGGTGAGAAGCAGAAAATGCAACCAACTTCTACTACTGAACTTTGGAGGTGTGGAAAAATATCTCTGCAGTTTTCCTTGAAAAATTGAAAGTTGAAATATCTTAAAAAGAGGGGAAGCTGTTAAAAAAAAGCTAAATGTGGACACACTAAATACTGAAATATTTGATGTTGGCAGTTTTTTTTTTTCATTTTTTCCTGATGCTGAATAATGAATAACTATTTGACTAGAACTTAAATAAATAAGGCACAGTCTCTGACTTTAAGTACTGTCATGACTTTAAATGCAGTTTGTTACTGGTTTGAATGGGATTTTGCCCAAAAAGCCTGCCCCACCAGGACAAGTTTATATGAAAGATTTGTGTCTGGATCATGTATAAGTCAATTAAACACATAATAATGTAATTATATTTGAATAGTAGGGCAAAACAAAAGTAATCACTCTCAACTTCAAAAGATTAGGTCAATTGGAGTTCACTGGCTAAAGGTTTCAGCTGCGATCTGTTTGATTTTGTACTTCTGAACAGAAACTTCACATGCTTTATCCAAAACCTTCCATACCAATGGCACCAAATGTCATTAGGGGTACTTCTAGATGAGAACCAGTATGACTTCCAAAACAATTCACTAGAGAACAATGCTTATTATTTGTCCAGCTGATGTACCTTCATCATTGCTGAGAGAATGAACGACAAATCCATGGGAAGGACACGTTAATAAATTCCACTGGGGGTAAAAACAAAAATAACCCAAGCACTGCCTTCATCCTGGCTAACAGATAGCTTGGCAGTAGCTAGTGTAACAGAAGTGCATGTCATGAGAACAAAAAACACAAAGATGTTTCAAAAATCTCTGCTGCTTTAATGTGCTCTCATTTTTCTGTGTATTCCTGTATTTTTTTCTTCTGTATCAGCCAAGATCCTGTCTTATGAAATAATGAGGCCCACTTAAACATATTGAGGTTTCTGCTTGATGAAGAGACTGCAAAGACGAAGGAGTCGATACAAAACACTCCTGGTTACTTTCCCCAGGCTCTGTTTTTTATTCTAGCTGCATGTGGTGCATATACATGACACATTCTCCCCGGAGGATAGCCAAACGTGGGCACTGTGTTGTTTGGACTCACTTTGAAACACACTCACTCATTCACTGCCTGAATATTTAAACAGAGCACGGAGGTTTATGCAGCTGTTGTTGTCTTGTCTTACTTTCATAAAAAAAAAACACCCCTACAACTTGGTAGAATGTGGAGCTATCACCAAGCCTACACGCCCTCGAAAAGGACAGAAGACTAATGCATCTATATGCTCCTATGATCCGTGTGCTGTTCTGTTTGCAGTGAAAAAAAACAAAAAAACAGACAAAACAAAGACAAGAAGAGAGAATCCAGTGGAAGGCATGAAGGAGCATGTTCTGTTTGAGATAGCAAAGAAGAAACATGCTGGAAAAAGTATTGTTTTGAATTAAAATGTGTACATCATTTCCACATGAAAAAAAAAATAACATATCAACACAGTTACTGCCAAAATTAAGTAAACTGAATGACAAAATAATGTCAATGTCATATATTTTATTAATGTGGAAATGCTGTAACACATTGAAAGTAAATAAATGCAGCTGTGTATCTTTATAGCTGTGTATCTTTATAACACCATATATCATTATAATAACTGCAAAAAGGGGTTCCTGAGTGGCTCAACTGTCTAAGCATTGGCTCCATCATCAGGATATCTCAAGCTCAGTCCCTGGTGATGCTCCCCTGGCTGAGAGTCCAAACCAGCACAATTGGCATCGCCCTCTCAGGGTGGGTGGGAAGGCCATTCCTTTCCCCCATCACTCAGCGTGATGCTAGCCAGTGCAGGTGTCTGTTAGCTGATGTAACAGAATGATGGTTAGCATTCTCCTCCGAGCATGTTCAGCTGTCCTATGACTAGTGGCAGTTCGAAAGTGGCTGGCTTCACATGGCCTGTGTTTGCCTCTGCCCTTCTAGCTCTGGTGGTAACTAATTGGTAGAATTTAATATAACCAGTTGGGTGAGAAAATTGAGAAAAAAAAAAAATGCAAGATAGTTGATATCTTGTGAGCTAGTTTGACGAACAAAGTTTGGTTCCAGCTTTCTCCTGGACTTGTTCAGCCATCATATGGATTCCATCAGCAGCATTCCTGATATAACATAATGAAGTATTGATTAGTCAAAGCAGTTATTTGATGACAACTACATATAATACTGCTGCTATGAGGAGAGGTTTGGAAATGGTTAAACTAACAAATGAATGTCCATGGAATCACTGCTTATTGTTTTAATGTTATTTGTATTTTTTCTAATATGCCTTTCTAAGCAAATAAACATTTACTGCCCAGATAAACACCTCCATATATGTTATTTGGTCAGGTGCCAAAAATTTTGCACAGGACTGAATGTTTTCTGCCTTTTTCCCTGAAGCTGAATCGTGAATGCCGCTTTTTGAATGGAAATTAAAGAAATGAATGGTGGTCTCTGACTTTTTGCACAGTACAAAATTTACTACAATTTCTTGTGTTCTGTAAACATTCAGAGCCAGAACGTATGGGTGGAGCTAGAAATTGTGCTGAACATTGATGGTCAAACATGGTCATCACAAATTGTCACACATTGTATTTCAGGTCAGATGATTGCCATACCTAAAAACAGTAGCTAGTCAGAGTGACTGTGTGTGACTCTTAAGATAAGATAAGATAAGACAATCCTTTATTAATCCCACAACGGGGAAATTTGCGGTGTTACAGCAGCACAGAAGACAGAGCAGCAGGAAATATACAAACAATACATAAAATAGAATAAACAATAAAAATATAAAGATATATGTATATGTACAAAAATTACAAGAAAAATATACAAAGTATTAAATTTAAATTTAGATTTAGAAATGTAGAAATGTAGACTCTTCCCATGGCTACAAGGTCTTGCTTATGACATTGAAAGCTCTAGTACCAGCATATTTTACTGATCTGTCAAAGTCCTGTAACCCATTCAGACCACTTCATTAGGCTGAGGCCACCTAGGATCACTCAGTTGGTGTCTGATTGTTTGTCTTATATAGCTCCTAAACTCTGGAACAACATTCTGGAAAAAATATAAGGAATGCAAGATCCATCGGTGTTTTTGAATCTATATAGGTGTTGTTTAGGCTAGCACATACCTAGACTATTTTGGCTCATTTTCTTCTGTTATATGCAGGTGTGCTGTTGTTTTATTTAGACCATAGTGTTTTAGTGATTTTGCAGTAAATAAAGATTAGATGTTTAATTATTATATTGCATAAAACCAAATGAAAAGGACGGCATGCCCACTCCAACTAAAGGGAAAGGGTCAACTAGGATGAGGCCCAAGGTCATCCTAGAAGCCACTGGAGGTATCTCCCAGTTGGCCTGGGAGCAGCTTGGGGTCCCCACTTTTACTTTAGAGGAAGTTAAATCAGAAAATCATTGTTGCATTGTTACTGTTTGTGTTCACATGCAAAACTTGCATCATGTGAGATGACTACCACACAACCTCTAAAGAATCCCACCTACTTTCACAGTTCTGTTTTGTGATGGGAAACAGACACAGGTACATGAGAAGGGTATGGGCAGTTCTGTGTTCAGATATAGTGTAGTAACCGTACCATGTAGTAACTGTACCGTGCTGTCTGGTGGAAAAATGCTGTGAGTGACCCACATTTAGCACAAGTCATATTGCCAAGATTTGCAGAAAGGACCTGCTGCTGACCTGCTGCCCACACTGGATGATAATCATAGTTTTATCCGCATGGGGGAAAAAGGAAACTAGTCATATAAATTTTGATATGAACCTTCTCATTACAGTTGCATATATTGAATATACAGTATATCTAATGTAGTAGCACAGTGGCAAAAATCTGATTATGAAAACAGTGTTCACACTGGTCTGAAAAACAAAATCAGATCTGTGCCTCTCTAACCCTGCAATGTAAACATAGCCTTTCTTTCTTTTTTCTTCACATGGGTACAGGAGGAAGAAGAAAAGTGGTATGCTCTGACTGGGGTGTGGGCAGAGTGGACCCAGGAGGACAGGGGCCAGATCAACACTTTAATGTCATTGTGCACTGCAATTAATTTCATTTTCTGAGCTATTAGGTTTGGATTGCTTATCAAAGCATTCACTCAGATCATTTCCCTCTGTGCACACAGCAACACTACAGTGAGGGTCAGCCACAGAGAAATGATTTCCTATTAGGAGAGGGTAGAAAGAGAGAGGGGAGGAAGGGATAGAGGGACAGAGTGAGTCAGAGAGCAAGAGAGAGAGAGAGAGGGCTGAGAGAGCAAAAGAAAGAGAGAGTAAGAGACTTTGAGAGGGGCAGGGGAGAAAGGGATAGAAGTACAGAGTGATTCATAGAGAGAGAGAGAGAGAGGAAAAGACAAAGTGAGACAGTAAGAGTGGTGAGAGAGAAAGGGATAGAAATACAGAGTGAGTCCGGGAGAGAGAGAGAAAGAGCTAGAGAGAGGGGATGAAGGGGAGAGACAACAAAGGAAAGAGAGACAGTAAGAGAATGGGGGGAATGGATAGAGGTATAGGTGAAAGCAAAAGAAAGAAAGAGTCAGATAAAAAGAGGAAAGGAAAGATTGTGAGGGAAAGGAGGAGTAAGAGAGAATAGAAAGAGAGAAGGGTGAGGAAAAGCAAAAGAAGTGAGAGAGACAGGGAAAATAGAGAGACAAAATAAGGAAAAGGGGCGAGAGAGAAAGAAATGGAGAAAAGATAGAGAAACACATAAGGAAACACATAAGGAAAAGAGGGAAGGAAGTGGGGAAAAGAAAGAAAGAGCGAGAAAGAGAAGAACAGAATGAGTGAGAGAGACTTAAGACATAGAGAAGTAGTAGAGAAAAGACTAGGGGTAGAAGGAAAGACGGCGGGCTAAAAAGACACAAAGAAGGACAGCAACAGGCAGCTGTACCTCTCTTCAGCTCTGTTGGGTTAGTGGTCAGTGCCGTGCTCTGCTGATTTGTCAGGAGGATAATTCAGTGCAAGGCCTCGCTGTGCTGAGCTCGTCCACTGCGGCAGAGCGGCAGCTTGGACAGTCCGCTATTAGCATTACTGGCCATCACATAGCCTAACACGCACTCCAGCATGCTAATGAATCACACAGAACAGACTGCTGCTGCAGAGCCAGGCAGATGAGTGCTCTGATTGAGGGAAGACTGTCATAGCTGGACATTGTATTTTACTGATGAGGATCTATAAGGTCAGTTGATTTTTCCATATCTAAGGGTTAAAAAGGCTGTCAACTTACTTACTTAAACTGTTACTGCTAATCTATTGGATCCTGCTTTAATATCCTATTGACCAGGGGTGTAGCCACAGTTAAGGCTTGGATAAGCCTGGGCCTACCTAGATTGATTGGAGGTCTATCAATCAAGTGGAGAAAGAATAAAAGCTGTCTTTTTTTTAAGATGAAATTAAACTGATTTGTTTTCTGTGAGATGTCTTATTGTATTATGGCCTATCAAAATTATTATGCTCTCGACAGCACTAAAGAATGTGGGAGGTATAATCCAATCAACCAATCCCAAGCTCTGTCTTATTTTCTCAACCTTCCAATTGCTGCTTAGCAACCTCCATTAAGCACTGCCTCAGGCCTTCAGTTTTTTATCAGTGCGGAAGTGTTGGAATTAGAAGCAATTTGGTACTTGCAGTGCCCTTTACTGCAAAAGCCAAAATGGGCTGTGTCAAAATATCTAAGCAAATGTCTACTTCAACGCATCGAGTCATCAAAGTAATACATAAATAGTCCAAAAACATTTTTAATGCCCACCGTGGCAGTATGCTGTAGCCTAGGATTATTAGGTTTAGGTTTTTAAATTTGATGTGTTTTCTTGTTTTTGTAAATCTCAGCTGTCCTATTTGTCCAATGTTACGTCATCTTCATTTGACAAAGGTTGTGCCTACAGCAAATGGATGCATGCTTTAAAGTGAAAGATGTTGCAGGAACATACTACACTCTGATTTTATAACATTGCATTTAGAAATTGTATCTACCATGTTAGCCTACCAACTTTTTCAGAGGCCTACCTGAGAATTTATATTTGCTTACTCCTCTGCTACTGACTGTCAAAGATGGTCAGTATTGGTCATTTCAATTGAGAGATTCTTACACTTGTTTTTTAGGAAGAAGCTGAGAAGTGTTTCCTCCCCGTTTAAAATAAGGATAGATTTTCAGCAGCTACATCTGCAATCCAGAGAAATTAAGACTCTGAGCATTTTTAGACATTAACGTTGAATGATGCCTATGATAGCCACAGTAATATCAGTGATGTGTTATGTGATGTGTTATCTAAATTCTTATTTGTGTTTGCTGCAGATATCTTATAGATTTGAAGCCTGACATCTACCAAGGTTAGAGTTATTGCTGCCATGGGTTTATTCACTCTGCCAAGGCTAAGTCACTGTCAGTCACAATGTAGTCTGAGACACCCACACAGTTATAGTGCTATTGAGCTTTGTTGGCTTTTAACTCTCTTCTCTCTTCTCTCTATTCAAGCAAAATGGTTGCTCGAAATGGTTGTCCTAGCTAGATCTCTATGATTCTCAGGCAATCCGCTGGCTGTTCGAGAAACATGGCTGAAGAGGGCGGAGTCAGCTTTCAGGCCCCCACACTCTGAAGTTCTCTGCCTGAAAACCTGAGAGCCGTTTATGCTCTTAGCTCTCTGAAAAGGCATCTTACATGAATGTATTTCAGGGTGAAACACAGCATCAGGAGGGTCGCTGAGCTAGTTGAGTGCTTTTGCTTGATGATAGGTTGGTTGACAGGGGTGTAACAGTACATGTGACTGTGATATTGCAATGCAAAAATATGACTGTGCATTGTGTAGATGTGACAGTGCATTGTGGAGAAGTGATGTTCCATTAATTTTGCCATCTAATCAACTGCCAACAACAACTTACTCCTGCCTCTCAGCTCTAGCGTTGTTAGCAAGTTGTGCAACAGCATGATTATAGTCATGTTCTTCTGATTATAGTAATTTTTCTTCATCTGAATTTTGTTTAAAATATCGTGAGAATACAAAATCATTAAGACAGTATTGAGAATCGAATCAAATCATCGACTGATTGTATTGTTACACTGCTTAAACATGATATTATTGGTTAATAATTATTTTCCCTGTCCATTGATGCACGGCAAAAGTCATTTTGATTGAAAATTGTCTTTTAAATGATATATCATGATAAACTGTGCTTAATATAACATGAACTAATGTGATCTAACAAGGTAAAACAGTCAGTGTTGATTTTAGAGTCTTCTTCTTTAAAGTCAGGACTTTAAAGGGGAATTCCTTTATTATATTTTGCATATTTAAATCATTAAGATTTAAAAAAGTCTTTCAAAGTGAGTTCATGTGAAATAGGCCATTCTGGACAAACTTGAGTTAGAAATGTTCACAGTGCTGAGTGTACAAACCAGACGTCAGCTTTGGGCCTTTTAATACACATTCATGACAGAGAAAAATGCATGCAAGGCAATCTCGGGCAAAATAGTGCCCAAAGAAAATTTATTTTGTTCAGATTTACCTCTATTATATTATCATCAACATTACATATAAAAACTCAGACATGTGGGTTCAGCGATGGTTTGGATTAAAAACATAAAATGGCTATAACTGCATTTTAGACATTCTGACTCCTGGTTCACCAACATTGTAAAGAAATCAGAATTAATACGTTTCTCTACAATTATTCATTTCTCATCAGGCCACTCTAAATGACTTTGTTTATGTCTCAATGATTTAATTATGCAGAAAACTTGGAAAATCAATGAAATTTCTGTTTCATACTGCATTTAAATAGAAATAGTGCTGATTGTGATAGTTTCTTTCTTTTTGAGCCATTTTTTATCACTGAGTATTTGATAATGTCATTGTGCATTTATTTCTTTTATTTAAATATCTTTTTTATTTTTTTTTTATTTTACAAGCCTTTATCTTTGTACAGCACTTGTAAACTTGTGTTAAAAGTGCTATATAAATAAAAGTATTGTTATTATTATTATTATTATTATTATTATTATTATTATTATCAGTAGTAGTATTTGAATTGTATTTTTTTTCCAACTTTAGTTAATGACCAAGTCATGTATCTTTGATATCATTGAAATACTATTAAGGGATAGATAAAGCACTATGCTGTGAAAAAATTAGAGTACAGGACTACAGGCAGAGCCTGGATAAAAAAAGGGGAAGTTTTAAAACAGTAGCTGAACAACAGCGCTGAGTCAGCTGGGTATCCAACCTGATCGAGCAGTCTGAACTGTGAGTAGCTTTGATATAGCAGAAGCTACACATTGGAACCAACCGGATGATCCCATAAACTTTATGTCACTTTTTAAGCATTTCCACACAGTAATACTCAGCTAATGTAGAAAAGTTTCTGGCCTCTCCAGTAATTACTGGTACTTGCAGAGAATTGACTTTGCTTCTTTTCCAGGTGAATGTGTATAATGTGTTTGAACACTATCAATGTGCAATCATAAAAGGTGATTTAGTCCCGTGCCACCGTATCTGCAGGGGATACAATAATAAACTGTAGTGGATGCTGAGAATCACCACAGAGCCAGCTTTTCAAAACTGCCTCAGCAGAAGACTCTTGTCCAGAGAGATTTGAGCACAGAAATACAAAAAAAGTCATCAATGAGGGAACATGTTTGGTTTTTGATTGTGTCTCATGTGATTTGTAAATGTTTGCAGGTATCAGACAGTGGTTGATGTCTGATGTTTAAATCACAGTTATTGCAGATGATAACAAAAGCATGCTGTAATTTGATCATATTTCTCATTTGTAGCTAGGAATGGTATTGGAATACTTAAAATATGAAATATTCAATGCTTTTATGGTACTAACAAAACTACGTCACTACCTCCAAGTATACGTCACAATTATTACATAATCACATGATCACAATTATTTGAACTCTTCATAATTATTATTATCATTGGTTTTTATTGTAATTCCTACAATTATTTTCTACAGTTGTTAGCTTTCAGAGTCTTATACTACATAGTCAAAAGTATGTGGATACCTAACCAGCACAAATGAACTTGTCAGAAGGCATGGCTCACAATCGACATTCCAGTTCATCCCAAAGGTGCTCTGTGCAGGCCACTGGAGTTCCACACCAAATTCATCAAACCATGTCCTTATGGATCTCACTTTGAGCACAGGGGTACAATCATCCTGGAACAGGAAAGGGACTTCCCCAAACTGCCACCAAGTTGGAAGCATGTAATTGTCTAAAATGTCTTTGTATGCTGTAGTATTAACATTACCCTTCACTGAAACTAAGGGGCTGAGCCCAAACCCTGAAAAACAGCCACAGACTCCACCAAACTTTGTTTTTGCCACTATGCAGTCTGATAGGTGTCATTCTCCTGACATTCGCAAACCCAGATTTATCCATCGCTACTAAATATGTAGCTGCATAATCACATGATATTTCTTGACATTGAAACACACAGAAAAAAGACAGATGCATAGACTCAAATATGATACAGAATGTAAATTGAATGTGGTGGAATTTAGTATGGAACTAGCTATTTAATTAAATATGTAAGTACTTTTAAATATTATAGCAAAAATAATGCTAGGGTTTGAAAGGTTAAAGTATACCTATCTCACACATAATAGATATGGCTGTGGTGTGTCAGTGACAGTAGAACCTTGTGATTGCTCTAACCTAACACATTATGAAAGTGATTGAGCTGCCTCGAGAACATTGTTTCCATATAGGTAAAAACTCAGAAGTTGCTATGATTTTACATGATTTGGGAATGTCTCAGTGTCAGTAGCCTCTGGTTGTATATCAGAGTGCTGATGTCTATTGCCAGGGGCATTTTTCTTATGGCATATAGAATGCTTGCTGTGTTGCTTTTTGGGTGTGCTTGCTGTTGAGCATGCATGAACACGTGGCTTTCTAACCTATTGATTTTGAGTTCATACAAAATCGGGTAGAAGCATACAAGAAACAAGCAGCAAATGCTTTGAACAAAGATTCTTGAGAAATAAACTGGAAAAAACACTGTTTTAAGTTTGGTTAATTGATTTTGGTAACTGACAGTAGGTGTTTTGGAACTCAACATCCAAACAAATATAGATGCTCTCTTCAGTGTTCTCTCAAAAATTTTGGTGTTATTTTCTCTGCCATTATTTCTTAGCTTTGTACACAGCTAGCTATAATGCTAATGCTAGGCTATGACAGTGTTTCTCAACTCTGGTCCTGGAGGCCCACTCCTCTGCACTTTTCAGTGTTTTCCCTACTCCCAATACACTTGATCTAACTAATCAGCTCATTAACAGCCCATAATTGAGTTAAAGTGGGCATGTTAAAGAAGGAAAAAGCACAAAATGTGTACAGCAGGGTTGAGAAACAATGGGCTATGGCTTCCCCTTTTGCAGACACAGCTCCTTGTCCTGACTGGTTGAATGTTGGATGGTCCTCATTGTTTATTTACTGCCTTGTTTACAGGACCCGGTGTAGCCACAGAGAACAGATGTTTGAACATATATTTGCTGCAAAAATGTAAGAAGACTTTCACCAAATATTACAAAGAGTATTCTGACTTTTAGTCTAAATCTAGCATTTAATGTCATGTATTAATCATGTCCATTAATATAATGCTATAAAAAAATCCTGACTGCTAGCACAGCCACCAGTGTAAAGGCTAACAAATACAAACATAATATTCATTTTCTAGCAGTACAGTTACCTAAATGGCCTCCTTCTGAATTAGCCAGCTAGTGGGGGACAAAAATCAAACAGCCTCTCAATTTTTCACCCTAAAGTTCATGTAGTTCCTTCCACCTTTAAGATACATCATCAGAAGGATGAACTGGAATCTCTAGAGACTACTGTAGCATCACTGTAGAGGGCAAAAAGGCATGTTTACAGCACATGTAGTTATTATTATTATTATTTATTTTATTTATTTATTTTTTTTATTAATTTTTTTTCATTTTGGCTTTAGTGTTGCTTTAAGTTTTCACAAGAAAGGGTATATTCTAAAACTATGATCAAATCTGAGCATTCTGCATGGCATGGAGTTCTGTTCTGCAAGTAGTTATGTTTTTTTGTGGAGTGATGTAGTTATTCAGCTGACATGTTGGTGCTTTTCTCTAATCTCTAATATTAAAAACTGTCTCTGACATTAATAACACAGTGTATGTTTAAAATTTAAAATGCACAGAATCTTCAGTGTTGAATCAAATCTTACTCATGTGAGTCCAGCTGGACTTAATTCAGCACTGTAGGTGTTAATTCAAGATAGGGATTCAGTGTAAACATGAGATATATGTTCACAGTCGTTAAGTACTATGAAGGTCTTTGTGTTAGACTGGTGTTATTTTGCTCCTTTATTTTTTTGAGACCGAGAGATAAAGCAGGCATGTGTAGCAGTATCAGCTGAGCACAGCCTTACATAGCTACACATAATGCATCATCGCTGACTCTGCACCTTTCGAATTTCCATTTTGATTTGAAATGTCAAACAGCTTTAATGCATCAGATGGAGAATTTCTCTCTGCAGCTTCCCAGTGTCACTTTTCTCAGAGTCCTGCACGGCCCTAACATGCTGTTTCAGTGCACTGGCATTTCCCTCTGTAGATCACTGGCTTTTCTCTGATGAAGATTAATAAATTTATTAAATGCAGGTCAAATATTTAGATGCTATTGAAGATGGGGCCCATTTGTTGCTAAACATATGAGTACAGAAATGATATTAATGGACATTTGGCAATCAAGGTGTTACGTCTTCCAACACAATTTGTGACATTGAAAAAATGTCAAATTCCTGCCGTATGCATTAGTCATCCAGTCATGTGTAAACATTAAGTACAGTGAAATCTATGAATGAACAAAGAATCTTTGTCTCCAGCTAAGGCTATCAAACAATATTTTGAACAATATTTATATGGCTGACAGTTCTGAATGGTCATGTTTCTTAAACTCATATAAACAGCAGGAAGTCTTAAATAGTATAAATATTGTAGTACTGGGGGGTGGAGGTCTAAAGTTGTACCCTGGCATCAGGAGAGTTCAAGTTTGAATCCTAACAACACTGTGACCAAAGAAAGTTGTTATTATTGGCAATATGTTGCGAAATACTGGTACAACTTCAGATTTTAGCAATGTTGTCAATGGTTATCAAGTTCTTCAAGTTAGGCCTCCACAATACAAGAAGCATACATTTGTAGCTAAATTATTGATTTAGTGGCTGGCATTTCAAAAACTTTCAAGAACATATGTTCTATTTACTATAGGTAAATGAGTAAGGTGTTACTGTAGACAGGACTGGTTTGCTGTTAAATGTCTCTCTAAAATCCCCTCTATATGAAATAAATGAGTTTGATGTAACATTCTCTCCCCAGCCTAGACAGTCCATATATGGAAATGAAGCCACAAGAAAAGCCTGTTTTGAGTGAATTTTGTGTGTGTATGTGTGTGCGCATGTGTATGTCATGTCATAAAGACATATTCAGACTATAGCAGTTTAGTCCCGCCTATTGAGCCTACAGCCTTTTAGCCCCACACTGAAGTTATGACTGTCACAAAATGTACTAAGTGGAACTGAGGGGAAAAATGAATGATGTGGTCTCTCTGAGCATAAAAAGCTATAAATGGAGATTTAGCAATGGTCACCTTGAACTAACAAAACTCAAACCAAAGGTAAAATGGAAAAATACTTTCCAAAACACACACCCACATACCCCACCCCCCACCCCCCAATCCGAAAAATGACAAACGCTGACTGGCAAGACTCAGGCACTCCATAAATCTACAGAGATGCTTCTTTAGCGAATGGTAATTAAAATAGCCTCAATCCACAAATCCCTGATAAATATTTCATTAAGCCACTCCGGGTGGCTGTTATTGTTATGGTGCAACAATATTTCAAAGGCTTTCTCTGTGAACTAATTTCAAACTGGGGGGTGGCGGGTGGGCTAGAGGGAGAATTAACTTTTTGTGAGAGGGGGAGAGCCAATGATTTAGTAGTGGATGGAAAAAAATGGGGCTGGGGCTCTTGAAAAATAATGAAAACCTACACAGCCATTGGCAATATATTACAGACACCCTAAAAACAAATGAACAGACTACAGACCCTTATATTCAAAAAGCTCTTCTGAATTATTTATTAAATATCTTGCCCTCACTCTGACTCATAATGAAGAGAGAGAGAGTGCGAATAAGAGAGCGAGTGAGGAAGCAAGTAAATGAGAGAGACAGAGAGCAAATCGCTAGATTACCGCTTCTCTGTGGAAACAAATATGCACAGTTAGCAGGGCAGAGTACGCTGAATGCAAAAGGATAAAACATGGCATGCTGCAAAGCCCAAGAGACTGAATAGGGAAGTCATGTTGCAGGACATAGAAAGACACTATACTGAAAACATTCCCCTAAATTTACCATCTTTCTCTGCTCTTGTCAGTCATGAGAATATATTTTTTTAAAGCAGTGCTTTTACTCCAGTCCTGGAGTCCAACCTGCAGTTTTACACTGTTCTCTTCAATGTTTCATGCTTTTCCTCCAGCTGAATCTTTAGCTAATGATCATGTGTTCGTGTGCTGAAGGTGTGTTTAGCACAGGGAAACATGATACTCTGAGTGAAACACATATGTTGGAATGTACTCTCAAAGGGATACTCCACAAGTGTTTATTATCAGATTCACTGTCTCAGTCTCATTAACAATTGCGAGTATGTATAGGAATTAGTGGTGTTAAAGATGACGCGTTAATAAAGCATTAACAGGATAAATGAATACCACTAATTTTTTAATAACCTCAAGTTTTAATGACAACACATTTTTTTTGTTGGACCATTCGAATCATCCATTAAGCCCAGCTGCTTGTGTGCTGTGTGGTACTGTGATGCAACTGTAGTCCTCTCATTCAAATATAGCTTTTGAAGTTCTGGCCAGCTACATGGCCTGAACTGGCCACTTGTTTTGTGTGATGCTCAGCGAAGCAATGAGGCTGTCTGGCCTGGCCGCTTGAGTGATGCTACATTGCATCTACAAGGCTGCCTGGACTGGCCATTTGAGTAACACTTAATTGCACCTACAAGGCTGCCTGGAATGGCTGCTTGAGTTATGCTACACCGCAACTACATGGCTGCCTGGACCGTCCACTTGAGTGACGCTACACTGCAGCAATGAGGCTAACTGGACTGGCCACTCGAGTGATGCTACACTGCAGCAACGAGACCAACTGGGCCAGACATTTGAGTAATGGTTCAGCTCGGGTACAAGGCTGTCTGAAATGGCCATTTGGACGACGCTACACTGCAGCTACAAGGCTGCCTGGACCAGCCGCTTGAGCAATGCTACCAAAAAGAAAGAGAGCTACAGTCGCAAAGGACGCTGATGATGTAAACGCATTTTAATGTTCAGTTCATGTAAAAATTACATTCACAACATGAAAATCATGTAATTTACCTATTGATAGTAATAAATACGCTGTATTAAGCTCATTTTATTCTGCTTTTTGAACAGAAATAATCTCTTTTTAGGGTCAAATTTGAACAAATAAGATATATTAAACAAACAAACAAACAAACAAACAAGGATGGCTTTCAAATACAGAACCTTCCTAGTGCAGGGTATGGTCATGTGATCATGTGTCCTCTTTATTAAAGACACCCTGCACCTAAGAAAAACATCTACCATTTTTTCATGAGCCACTTCATTTGAAATTCTGCTTCACACAAGAAGTATGATGAAGCATGACGACATAATGAACGTGAAATTGAAAAACAAAATGCCCTTCAACAGCATTCTCTCAGTCTCCCAAGCGTAAAGCACTTCTGTCCTTTCTCTCTGGGCCAGATGTACTAAACCTTTTACGCCAGTTTCAGGTGCAAGTAGGACACATTTGGCATGTGAGTTACATATGAAACTGATCTATGAGCCTAAGTGCACATGTATGCATTTGAGGGATGATCATGGAAAACATGGTAGGATCTCACACAATATGGGTGGATATTGGAAGTACAACAAGATTACATATTTTGTTTGATTTGGTACAGTTTTGCCGGCCAGTTTTGTCGTAAATTTTCAACACCATAGCCATAGCCATACATTAATGGTAATGTCTCAAAAGTGTGTTACTGAGAGATTTCCTTTAAACATAGCAGCAGAATACACAGAGATATTAAGGACACACTACAGAAATATTAAGGAAAAACCACAGAGATATTAAGGATCTCTCCTTTTTATTTTTTTCATCTTATGGGTTCAGTTAACAGACGCCCACGTTGGCTAGCACTGCACTGAGTGATGGGGGGAAGGGAGGGCCATCAGCCAGAGAGAGCAAGGCCAATTATGCTCTTTTGGACTTTTGGATACCGCTGGCTGTAGCATCACCTAGGCTCAATCTCCCAACAATAGGGCCTCTGCTTAGACTGTTGCACCACTTAGGAGCCCATAATTTCTATTTTGGAGCTGAAGTAGATTTAGACCTCTGTAGAATGTTTTGGTGGTCCTTTCCCTTTTTTCCTATCTCTTGTAGTTTTTGTTTTGTTGACAGCTTGTTGATGGCTCTACTATTTTGCTTTGCTTTTCAAACCCTGCACTTCACAAACATAGTGAAATTAGTGCACAGTTTGCAAGTTACAGCCTTAGTTGACTGAATGTTAATTTCTCACTGTTGTGCATATTGTAGTGTTGGCTCAGAAGAAAACATGGAAAATGTTGCATGTACAGGCAAATACTCTTTTATTTCGAACAGGCACTTCAACAGGCAGAGAGAAATGCCCAACCCAGCACTTCCTAACATTACACACAGGGAGGGGGTGACACAGGAGAACCAAACATCCGAGGAGGGTAGACACTTCTAATCCCACCCTCCTCGGTTAAAATTACTCTAATTAACTACAAACTTAACCACCCAGTGACAACAACAGCAGTCACAACAAACTGACCTTTTTAACCAGGAGTATGGCGCACTTCAAAAGCCACTTTGCATGACCGCTCCCACAGGCCTCTCACAGCCACACAAAGCCTGTAGCAGACACCACAACATTGTTGCTGCATGATGGTATATTTTGCGCTGCATGTCTATCTGTGAGTCCTCTTGTGAAGTGAAATACAGTATGCTTCTTCTCCTCTTAGAGAAATGATAGGCCTATGTGTATGTCCTTACATGGCACTGCACTAAAGTCTCTGCACTCAAGCAGACAGGAAGCCCTGAAATGGCCTGAATCTATGAAATATGTATTACCATGGTCTTACTATGGGAATCAAAACTCTTTTAGAGAGTCTCAAAACAAATAAGTCATGGATGCCAGGCATCTGCAGTAACTCCATAAAGGCTCTGTCAGTCAGCAAAAGAGAGTAAACTACATTGCCACACCTGTCAGTTCCCTCGGTCGCTGGGATAAGTGAGCCGTGTGGGTTTTAGAGCCAATACGAACAGTGAATTACCCCCAACAAGGGCAATGTTTATGCTAATGTTTGCTTTTCCACACAAATGTAGTGCACTGCATACTCAATAGAATGAGCTTCATAAAATATCTTCACATCCCCCACCTCCACCCTAAGCATTCCATATTCGGTTAGATTCTTTGATTCCCTTTCTCTGTCTCTTAGTGGAGCCTCCTCAGAGACCTACACACTGAAACTTTCATGACTTCTTCGGTTTGTAGGCAGGAAACCACATCTAGCACCTCAGTCTTTTCATTTCAAGCAAAAAGTCAAAGCATAAATGAAGCTTTCACACTGACGTAGTTTAGCACGTGAAAGTTGGTAATTGGATTATATAATGTGTGAGCAAGGAAAGATCAACAGGTCGGGGAAAAAGGTCAGGAAGAAAGTGATATTTCTTAATTCAAGCTGAAAGTTCTAAATCCCCTCTTTGCCCACAAGACAGTCTTGGAGTTGAGATATCACTGAATTGAATTAGGAACAGTCTAATACGCAGTGACTCTCTAGACAACTAGACCAAGCTGACTTTGTTTGTATAATGTTTTTTTAAGAACACTTATAGAAATCTATGTCTCGAGCTAAAGGCGACAGTAGAAACAGAAACTGAGAAAGCAGGAGGAAGAAGCTTTGAGAACAATTAAGACTTCGATTGGGAACTGTCCTGTATAGGGTAGCACACATTCTGTCTGCAAATGAAAATGCTATAATTTGTCATGTACAAAAAAGGACATATGAAATAAAGCTTATTAAATATAGCCAATATACACTACATGGTCAAAGGTATGTGGACATAACACCTATTGAGCTTGGCATACTCATCACAAATCCATGGGCATTGATATGGAGTTGCTCCCCTCACCTTGGAGCTATAACAGCCTCCACTCTTCTAGGGAGGCTTTCCACAAGATTTTGTAGGGTGTCTGTAGCGCATTTGTGAGATCAGGCACTGATGTTGGACAAGAAGGCCTAGCTTGCAGTTGCCAATTCCCAAAGCTTACCATTATCTCTCCTCCACCAAACCTTACTGTTCACACTATGCATTCCAGCATGCATGATTCTTCTGGCATTCACCAAACCCAGATTCATCCATCTGACTATCAGATAGTGAAGTATGATTCATCACTCCAGAAAACACGTCACCACTGCTCCAGAATCCTTTGGCAGTATCTTTACATCACTCCAGTCAAGGCTTGCCAATGCATATAGTGATCTTAAGCTTGTGTGCAAATGCTTGGCCTTGGGAACCCTTTTCATGAAGCTCCCAATGCACAGTTCATGTTCTGATGTTTCCAGAGGTAGTTTGAACTCTGTAGTAATTGATGCAACAGAGGACAGGTGATTTTTACACGCTATGCGCTTCAGCACTTGGCAGCCCTGCTCTGTGAGTTTGTGTGGTCTATTGCTTCATAGATGAGCTGTTGTTGCTCCTAGACACTTCCATTTCCCAATAATAGCATTAACAGCTGACTTGGGCAGATCTAGCAGATATTTCATAAACTGACTTGTGGCAAAGGTGGCATCCTGGTGGCAGTACCATGTTTAAAGTCACCAGGTTTGGGAGGGCTACTTTAAAAATGCATTCTGTTAAAGATTACAGATTATCTGTTAAAAAAAAATGTAATTGTAACCTAATTCAAAAGATTACAATATTAAAGTAATGTAATCTGATTACTTTCCATTACTTCTGGATTACTTGTCTTAAATTAAAGATAAAGATATAATTAAACAAAGGAAAGACACAAAACACATTGCAGTTATAAAACAGAATGATAGATTATAGTTGACTTATTATTACGACTACTGTGCCTCACAGAAACAGTCACTGACTTCACATTTAGCGAAACGGCAAAAAAAAAGCAGTATGTGGAAATATTTCAAACATAAAAATAACAGATTTGTACAACAGTTTCATTTAGACATTTACGCTCAATCCTTGAGGTTCAGAAATCTTAATGATTTTAAGGCCCTTTGTCAACAATAATAATACAGTTCATTCTAAAAACTCTAACTGGCCATCATGTGTGTTCTGTCTGATAAAAGGTTGTACTGGCTCACAAGATTTCTTGTTGGTGAATTGTGCTCGGACTTTGATAATGGTAATAGACGCTCCCTAATCTGCTGTCAGTGGTTTATCAGCATGATCTAGAAGTTTAAAAGGCATTAACATTTTACACTAAACCTAAGTGGGAGCTGATAGTTACATATAATGTTACCAATAATTTACAAATATGATCATTTACACATATTAACATTTTACACCATCATTTGAAAACTATTAAAGAAAGAAATCATATGTGAAAATGAAACTAACTTGTGGAAAATCAGAGTAATGATTCAACCTGATTCAGATATCTTCAGGAAAACCCTGCAGATCTCAGTTCTGACAATAAAAATAAAATACTTACCAAAATTTTGAAAATAGATTGGCTGGATTAAAAAAAATGTGAACTGTTGCTGTGAAGGGAATTCTTCAGAAATCTCTCCTGGCAGTAGCCCACTCCCAAATTAAAGGCTCTTTAAATCTACATGACTCATGACATATTTATCATTAAAATGCCTAAATCTGTAATCCTGCTGGTAATCACTCTCTTTTTATAATATACCTATAAGCTGATTACTGTCTTTTTTACTGTAACTGTAATGGAATACAGTTACTTTTTTTGTATCCTGATTATGTAATGCCATTACATGTACTCTGCTACTTCCCAACCCTGAAAGTCCCAGTATGGCCCACTCTCCTGCCAATGTTTGTCTATGAAGATTGTATGTCTGATTTACACACCTATTAGCAATGGATGTCACCACTAGACAGGTGACTCTAGGGGGGTTGGTTGAAAAAAAAGTGTTGCATGTTTTTTTTACAGTAAGTATCAATTTTTACTAGGTAACATGTACACTCCTTTAAGTTTATTAGCAAATCTTTTGCTAGCACAAACTATAACTATTACAACAAAAAATAAAATAATAATTATAACTATTATTATTATTATTATTATTATTATTATTATTATTATTATTCAACTATTACTCAACACAGATTAGAAACCAAAATTTTTTCACTTCAGCATCATTGCTAGGCTGACAGTGGGCTGCCACCAACAAATAATGAAATAAATAACCAGCCGAGAGTGGTTCAGAAACAGACCACTAATGAAAAGGCCAGAGGATGACAAACACACACTGCTTGGCAACAGATGGGTTACAGTCTCCTACAATGAACCTACAAGGTATGTGTTTCTAATAAAGTGGCCTGTGTGTGTGAGTGCATATGCAGCGACCTTGAGTAACACTGATAATAATGAATTGAAAACCTGTTTGAAAGAAACTGGGTATAGTATTTTTCCTTCTTGAACTGGAAAAAAACTATATGTGGCATAATAATTCATCAGTAAAATATAAAGTACCTGCAAAAGCCAGAGACCACTCTTTATTTAATTTCCAAGTTTAGTTGTCCAAGTTTAATGTCCAAGTTATTCATTTTTCAGAAGACTTTTCTGAGGAGATCAGATATAAGATAAGACTTGCATAAGGAAGTGTGCAGTTATAGAAAAAAATAAGAAAAAATAGGAGTTTCCAAAATTGGAGCTCAAACAATTATTATATTATTATAATGAAAGATATAGAATTGGGACTCCTAACAACCATGTAAGACCATGTAGACCACCAAAACCACCAGATAAACAGTACTTAGAGCTGCTAGTGTTCTCAGAACAATGGACTGACCACCCCAGAGTCCAGAATCTATGAGAACATCACTGATTTCAGTGTTTGAGATTACATATAAGCTTTAATAAAGCCAAAGAGTGGAAAAATAAAAAAAAAGAAAAATAATATATTTACTTGTTGAGTCTTCTGTGTATTTTTCTGCTGTTCTTCTGACACTGAAAAATGAATAACGTACTCAATGGCCATTTTTCAAACTGGAAATTAAATAAAGGAATGGTAGTCTCTGATGTTTGAACAGTACTGTATAAAAGAATTCAGCCACAAAGGAGTTTTCATGACTGCATGATTCTCCATTTTAAATCTGGGTCATATGACACCCATATTGTTATCAGGCATAAAATGCATTTATTTGTCAGGTTCTGTTGTGCTGTATTTTCTTGTCTGTTTTGCTGATGTTTGCCAGATTGTGGTATAGCCTTTCAAATGCACCAAAAGGTGACAGACAAATGCCTGACAGTTTCAGAAACACTGAAATGCTAGTTATTTCTGCTTAGAGTCAAGTGATGCACTCAGATATGCCACGTATTCACACTCAGCTATGCCACTGTTTTTCCTCCTATTCTGACACATGACAGAATCATCACAGACCTTAACATGTCATGTTCTCATCATTTGCCTTAAATTCTGTAGCTTCCTTAAATTGTACCCCGAAGCAATGGAGGGAGCAGTGGAATGTCTCTTCACCTTTTTTGACTGTTTAAAAATTATTACACACTTCTGTAACCTAAGAATTTGCATTTACCATTTTACCCATTATTTAACCAATTTACCATTTGCATTGGAGTCCCTGTAGTTACTGAATGATGACCCTTAGTATGTAACAAGCCCGAGATTTTAAGGGATTAATGCATGAGCCATGAAGCGTATGACACTGTGTTTTGCAATTAACACTTTAACCCTCAGAGACACTCAAAATTACATTGCAAAATTACAACAGCTGTTTAAAGCACTCTGTTTATACCTGTTTGTTCTGGCTAAATTTGTCTGAAAACTACATATCCCACAAGTCCACTTTATTATATTTATAGCATATCAATTTAAACTACTGTATTATTACCATACTGTTTACATATGGACCATTCTACAGAATTAATTAAAACTGCAGATTCACAATTAAGTATTCAGACCTTAGATATGCACAAGGATTATGTTATAATCTATTTAAATCCAAGGCATTTGTTAAGATAATAATAGTCTATATATATTTGATATACTTTGTTTGTATATCAGTCCATGGGTGGAGCCATATTTTAGCCACACCCTTATTTAAGAGCAGGAAATGAGACTGCATCCCTGTCCCTCATGAAGTAAATGTGTCCCAAAGTCTGAAAAACAGTGTGTAAAGAATTGTTGCTATTAAAACACATTTTGTTCTGCAATTCAGTTTTGTGTTTTAATAAAAAAATATGATTTTATGAGTGTACAACTGTTCAAAGCTTTGTTTGTTTGTAAGTTATACTTACCTAAAATTGTCACTACTGAAATATTTGTAAAGTTGTCACTTTATTATTGTATCATAAGTGACAAAAGAGAATGTTCAACTCTGACTTGGTAGACTAATCCATATAATTTCCATCTTTGTACATGTTTGTGAGTCACAAACTCACTTATTTTAAATACTGTTAATATCACAACAAGAAAACCTTTAAAATCTATGACATTTTTAATGGTCATTGGCTGTTAAAACAAAAACAGTTAACCAGGACCCGCCAGCATTTACAAACACTTCTACAACTTAATGATAACTCAGTTTGCATTTAATTACTAAATGTAATGTCAGTGTAATTACTGAATAAAGAGCCTTGTGATACAATTAGGCTCAGATTATAAGAGGTTAAAGGGGAAAAAAAAGAATGAAAATGCTTCAGCAAAATTGATATTTGGATTTCTGAGGGTTAATAGTGAGACAAAACAGTGCCTATTTCTGCATTTTAATCCACTCTTTCCCTTTAATAATGGTGTCTGAATGCTATTGTTACATTTGTTAATTTTATCTGTAAAGAACACACTGTAACAAAGCTGGAAATTCATAGATTTTAATTTTTGCTTTTTTGCCATGCATGAGAATATACTTTACACTTCAGTCACTTTTTACTCTTACGCCAATGAAACAAATCAATAATAAGCCTGTGATCTGAATCGCAGTACATGCAACAATAAAAACATTATGCTTCTTTTATATAGTGATAGAAAACACAGTAGCAGACAGAAAGCGTTAATTCCACATGCTGATGCATTTTACAATGACTAAAATCAGCAAGATATGTAAGCCTCCAGCTCAATATTAAGAAGAAGTTCTAACAATACTAACTTTACCACTGATGGTGAAGATGTAAAAGTGGTTGCTGACTTGGATCAATTATTAACAACAAAGGATCCAACAGTCAAAAACACAGCACAGATTGGCACTCAGAACAAGAATGAAGGAGCTTTGAAAAGATCTTCAAATGTAACGATTTGTCTCTACAGGGCAAAGATTAGGATTGTCCAGCTTATGGTCAGGCTATGGAAATGAAAGCTGGGCAGTAAAAAAGCAGGACAGGAAAAAATGGATGGCAAAGAAAGCAAAAATATGGCTCCTCAAACAAATCAAGCCTCACCTTTCACTTGAAGCCCAGATAACCAAACTAAGGCATCTTATTTTAGACATATTCTAAGAAGAACCAGCTCATTATAAAAGACAGTCATGCTCTGAACAATTAAAGGTACAAGAGGAAGAGGACGACCAGCTACAAGATGGATGGACACAATCAGAGTTGTTATCAATAAGCCATTAAGAAGCCTTAATACCCAAACAGAAGACAAGACATTATGGAGAAACACTATCCACATGGTATCCAGGAATCAAAACCAACTTGACAGTGCCTAATAACACATAAACATGCCTGTGGCCCGACTACTCTGGGGGAACATGATTTAAAACGGAAAGCTAAAGTCTCTGATAGTATCACTGATGAGACAATAGGTAAGATAGGGTTAACTGTTTAATGCATGAGCCTTTTTGACTGTTTAATGTGTGCATGAGGACATGTCTGCTTTGTAATTAACAAGGTGGAGAGGAGAAATAGTCTTGCGGGGCCACACGTGTTCTTGTATGAGAAAAACAGTTCCATGAGGCAACAGTAGCATTTCACTGGCTAGATTGTTACATTTTAAGAGCACAAACTAGAGTCATGTGAGGGTGGGTTTTAGAGGGGCAATACCCCCTCTAAAACCCACCCTCCTTGGGGCAAATTTTGCTGCAATACAGTAAAAAAAAGTTCCCATGAGGAGGCTTTTTACCTAAAGGAATGAGTCTTTCCCTTGCAAGGGGTAACATTTATTTTAACTGCATGTAATGTGCTGTCTGCATTGTGTTCCACATGTATTCTAAGCGTAAACACTCTCTAAAATGAAGGTACAAAAATGTCACTGGGGCAGTACCCTCCTGTCACTAGGGTGGTACCCCTTAAGGGTACATTTTAGTACCTTTGGTCTGGGAACATAACTGTACCATAATCCATTAAAAATATATTTTCTAAGTTGTATTGACTCCACACACTCTGTCTCGTCTCCAGGCTTTTTATTTTATTGTTCTGTTTTAAAAACACATATGTACTTTTTCACTGTGAAAAACTCATTTAAGGTGCACAATTGGACCTCAAAACCGTTGTTGTACCTTTGAGGGTACATTTACATTGTTTGTACCTTGATGCAGGAAAAATGTACCTGCACAGTACCTCTTTTTGAAGTTTTCTGGGGAGACGTTTCAGGCATGCTAACTTACGTTACATCCATGAGCTAATGACAGGCTTGCTGTCTGCTGGACAATGCTGATGAGTGCACCATCATCCCCACTTCATTTTTTTGGATTTGTACTCAATTTTCCACTCAATTTACACTCTCAGAAAAAAGGTATTAGACTATCCATGGGTGATCCCCTTGTTTAGGGAAAATAATTGTACTATTATCCATTGATATCATATTTTTTCTTGTCTCCAACATTCTTCTCAAAGTCTTCTCCTATCATACGATGCTACTAGGTTGGGAGAGTATTGGACAGTTCAACATGCTTGGAGGAGAACTACCAATTCTGCTTTGGCTAGCATCGCACTGAGTGATGATGGAGATGGGGGTCCATGAACAGGGAGAGCAAGGCTAATTCTACCTTGGATGGCTGTGGCCCTCATTCTCGCAATCTCCCAATTATAAGATCAACATTTGGATTGTTGAGCAACTTGAACTCCATCTTTGCAAGGCGTTGGATTAGTTTAGAAATTTCACATTCAGTTTAGTCCCAACCTAATAAGTCCAAGTTCCCACCCAGGTTTAGCCCAAAACTTCTCATGCTTGCCGTTATGATAGCACGTCTGACCGTTTGAGACGGGAGGACAAGCCTGCTTTGCTAGTTGGATATTAGTGAGAGTCTCTGTCCATCGTGTGCGTCTTATCTTTTGAAGAGTTCCTTGGAGTCAATCGATAAATCTTGATACCAGTTTTGCAGAGATAACAATGTTGTGCTTGAGTGTGCCCCATTTGCCACAAACACACATTATCCTTTTTATGCGTCGTTTTCACAGCAGGCGACCAAATTCGCTCGCCTTTGTATAAACGCCGCCATCTGAAGATTCCACAAAATTGACATGAAGAATACAAAATGTTCCTATGTTATCTGTTTTCTTTTTACTCGATTTTTTTTCTGTCACCTGGCAGCCTCAGACGAGTGCCGCACACATGCTGTGCCCTCTCCATCCCCTGCTCCGTCTGGAGAGGGAAGATGGCCATCGACAGAGTGTTCGAGAGAAATCACCGGAATGGCAGAAATTATGCAAGCGCATGCTGTTCATTCTTTGTACCGCAGCCTGCAGACATCCCGGGCCGACTCTCAGCGCTAATGTTGAATTACAAAACTGCCAAAAAAAGCAACAGAAAAAACCTTTGACTCTGCTTAAACATCATTAAAGTAGCAGCACATCTGAAGGAGGCTGATTACAATATACAATGACATAAGGATGCACAGCAGGGCGTATGGAGACTCCCTGCGCTCAATGAGGAACTCCAGAGGAATGAAGAATACTCGCAGAGGCCATTAGCAGCAGTTCATTAATAGTGTTTGAGTGGAAGGCTTCAAACTTTGCATGAAAATAGGAAAAGATTTAGTAAAGTGCTTTCTGAGAGTCCATGTGTAGGCTTTTATAATAAAAATATGTTATGTTTATATAATTATTATATATAATTATGGTTTTTGTATGTCATTATAAAAATACCAGCTGTCCTATAGATTTTGGGAAAATTTCATGATTAATGGACAAACAGAAATCATCCAAAATGCTCTTGTAATTTGGCTTTTTTAATGAATGTATAGCAAAGCTCATATAATAATCACAATGCTTTTATATACAAATCTCAATAAAGGAAAGAACAGTACAGAAAAGGAATGGTCTAAAATTACTTAGAATGAAGTCTCATGACATTAACTTACAACAAAGTTATTTTTTTGCTTTCTGTTTTTTCTTTTTGTTATGAGTCACCAATTTGGAGATATGAGGTTTTGTTATTACAGTGATGAAAATAATAACCATGTACAATGACAGAATAGTCCAGACTGTTGCTAGAAATCATGAGAAGCTTATGTCGTCTTGCGATAAAAATTTACATACATTTAATTTTTTTACGATTATTTTGTCTTTTTTGAGTTATAGGTGCTCAATTATGTTCAGTTAGTCGAAATTCCAAACTATAGATTCTTTAGAATCCTCTAAATATGTTTATTTCTTCTCATGGTTATACAATAATGAAATGAAAATAGAAAAACAAGACCATCACAGATCTTCAAAAGTATTTTTTACAAAACTTTTTATGAAAGTTTTACAGTTGTATGCAAACGTTTAAACATCCCTGTCAAATTACATGATTTGTTAATAAGTTAACACATCCTCTACAGGGAATAAACTTGAATATTAGTTAATATGTGCCATAACTTTAAACAGGCCACATTTATGTTGATTTCTTTCCTTGAATATATCACACACCAAATAAACAGTTAAATTCCTCTAAAATGTTCAGCAGTGTTACCCACTATGCTTCCACAAACCACATAGTAGTATTGCCAAATGGAACAATGGCTTTTTTGCCTTACTAGAAAATAAAGTCATTTTTTTCCTTTTCTTTTGGGAAACTGCCAGCTTTCTGAGTAAAATGATATGCTTTTATCTGATGAGATGCCTTCTTGTTGCAGCCTGTACTTATTTTCACACATCACATGGTGGGGCCAGGCCTCTGAAGCCCACTGGAATTGTGTTTATAATTCAATATTTAAACACAACAGATTCACGAATAATTTACAACTTTGTGTGGGAAATTACAATTTCATTTTCATAAATACAGAAAAAAAGTTTAGAATACCGTGGTCTTTATTTAAAGTGATAAAATATAGTTGTTGTCATATGGCAACAGAGCGTAACAAAGGAACAGTGCAACTACAATATGCAATGCATAGAATGGGAGAAAATAAATAAGTTAATACACTTCCATTGGACAGACTGGACACTGGATTTTTTTACATTCCAAATAAAAGTTTCGATCAATAATAATTATTTTTACAGGCCTTGCATGTTTGGCTTGGAACATTTCATAATTCATGCAGTAAAGGGTTAATTATTATTTTAATTTTTTGTCATGTCATTTTATGACAAGAACATTTGTGCAGACTCAAAACTGTGAATACAGAATGTAAATCATACATATATGGAATTCCTTGTATAAATTACTATGTATTTAATATGTAATTATCTAATTACACTTCAATATTATGGCAAAACAATGGAATCAGCACTTCTAAGGGTTAAACCAATCATTGCAGTTAGGTTGCTAGGCTTCAAAGCAGCAACTAGAGAGCTGGAGAAACATTTGAAGACCAAAATAAGAACAGAGGCTCCAGTAATAGCAATGTAAAGGGACAGTAATAAAGCAGTCACTTGTAATGTGACTCAGAGAGCACAGCACTGGTTGTCACTGCACTTCCTATGGTAATTCTTGAGATGCACTAAGTGTTTTTTTTTCCTGCTCCAAAGTAAATGAAGCAAGCACATGGTATTTATAACTGCCTGTACTAATGCTTATGACACATATGTTTTGAAGAGCTTTCAGCTGGGCAATGCTTTAGAAAAGGAGTAAAGTGTTTCATTCATTTTCCGCCTAAATGCTTGATCTTTCCTTTTAAGATAAGGATGAGACTTCCTCAGAAAAGGGCATTATGTATGAAGATGCGTCACATTAAGCAGCTCTTTTGGATTGGTGATTACAGTACTTAGGGATGCTGAGCCTTGTAGGATAAAGGCTACTTGGTGTGGTGCTTAGTACCATTTCTGTGGCAGCTGAAGTCCTCATAAAAGTCACAATTCTCTTAAACAATACATTTTAGGAAATTAAAGAAACCACTAGAAAGTTTTTCACACCTGTTTTTATAAGAATATTTCTGTAATTTCAATGTAATCTCTGGCTATATTGGTAGCATATGGTACATAAGGTTATGGTAGCATATTTAATTGTAATAACTCATTGGCCCAGTGAGCAGAACAAACCTTTATTTGACTGTACAGTGATCTGTTCAGTTGATCTGGTCACACTATACTATATGCCAAAATACCATCTCCAATTTTCCGTCTCTACTCTTTTACAACTCAACTATTATAGAAAATAGTACCATATAAGTCATATGCCATGTCCGAAATAGTCCCCTAATCACTATGCGCTACATTTGGAAATCTGGATCACTGTATGGAACACTATATAAGGGAACAAAATTCATGATAATCTAAAGCAAACGATTTTGGACATTATGTCATACAGGTTTGCTTGTTATGGTGTGACAGTGGATTCTGTCATATAAACGCTATGAAAGTCAAGCCACCAATCCAGTATAACTCCTGAGTTTGAGTGCGCACATGAGAACAGCTTACTTCCATCTGTAACAGGTCTAAATAGAGAGGTCTGTGGAGACGCTGCCATTGTAGCTGGGCTTGCTAATCCTCCTCAGAGATGTTGTGTGTGAATCTTCAAACCAAACAACACAGTGCTTTATGGGTATCCCCTATCCTCTAGTGTACATTAATTGTACACTGTTTTTTGAGGTGCATTGTAGAATTGTTTGAGTGCACTGAATCTTCTGCATTATGTTTTCAGACACCACTATAAAATGGAGAAACCTAAAAAAATAGTGCACTATATAGTGAATAGGACACAGTTTTGGACACAGCTGTAGTTTTTAGTAGTAAATAATTGCATGGATGCTGCACCTTTAAATCCTCCTAGTTTAAAAAGATGAGTGGGTCTGAGCTGAAACCGAAATGTATTGTACACAAGCTTCGGCTAATGTGATCCATTAAAGTTTTTACTTTGATAAAACTTTTTATTTTATTTTATTATTATTATTATTATTATTATTATTTTTTTTTACATCTATAGCTCATTTTACTCAATTTTTAGGCAATTAGCCTTCAGCATGCATAGCATGGTAGCTCACACAGTGTCTCCTGAATGTTTTGAGCATGTCTGTCTGACCAATTTTGGCTGAGGACCAATTTTAGCCAATCACAGACTTATCCGTGTGTGCATTGTATTTCGGTTTCATATATCACATGTACAGCTTACTGTAAGACTACAATTTTCACAAAAAAACATTTTGGTGCATAGTGTTTTTTCTATCGCTCTTCCTCGGTAATACTGGAACAAATTCTTACACTTAGACAACAAACTTCAAAATGGCTTACAAAGGAGATCAAAATTATGGTTGTAGTCAAAAATGTTCAAGGAAAAAACACCACTTTGATGAACTATCATTTTTGGGTTTTGTCATTTTTGTGTTCAATAAATAGCACATTGGAGTTATTTTAAGTTTAATGAAATCTAAATTTTAAGGCAGCCAGGTTACTTACTTACTTTTTTAATTAGATGGGAATTACATTGATTTTTCTGTAAATCTGCTTAAATAAATGGTTAAGATGTAAATGAAGTCATTCAGAGTAGTTTGATGTGAAATATGCCATTTTAGAGAAATGTATCAAATCAAAATTGCTTAGAGAGGTGGTGACAGAAACCAGACGCCTAATGCTCTAATGCTGCCGAAAAATACCTCACAGTAAGTTATTACATAAAATGGATTTAAATAGCTTCTTTATTGCCCCTTTGAAGGCTTGCTGCATGGCTGAGCAGCTCTATATGTAATTACTTGTATTTTATCTATGCCAAGCAGGGAAATACCTCAGCATGCAATGTTTATGTGCCAGTGCCATGTTTATAAAAACATACTGCCAAATTATTGTTCAAATATATCAGTAATTCAATGGGGAAACATTTTGCAAGTAATACTTTATTGGTCAAGACACTGAAACAATGTTTTACGATTTCAGAGAAAGTTTTGGCCTAAAATGTATTTTTTAAAAAAAACATTATTGGCAAATAGGTACATGCAGGGCATTATAAGACAAAATAGACCCCAAAGAAGAATTTACCACTATTTTACCATTCTTAACAACACATTGTAACGATATCTAAGAGGGTAAGTTATTCTATAATGAACTATTTCACATTAAACCACTCTTTATGACTTTATGTTTATATCTGAGCAATTTATCTTTGCAAAAATTTTGAAAAACTGTTTCCCTGTAGTTAAAGGACCAAAAACCTGCTTACTTAAATGCACTTATTATTGAAGCCAATGGGCAGATGCTGAAAATGAAACACTTGCCTATTGCCTTTCATTAAAACCGTGTTTTGAGCCCCTGTAAATCAACTATGCAGTACCGATGAGGCAGATAGAGATAAGATTAAATTACACTGGAGTACATTGGAGTATTAAAAGTACAACCCAACAATAAAAAAAATTTCTTGATTTAACCCAATATACACTGAGATACTGAGCATACTGTCGTAACATATGACATACTGAATTTTAATTACATGCAGTAAGATTTGAATTATCTTTATCTGCAGGAAAATGTAATTAGAAAATTATATTCACAGCTTCTTTATTGCCCCTTTAAAGGCTTGCAGCATGGCTGAGCAACTGTATATGTAATTACTTCCCTGCTTGACGCAGATGAAATATACCTCGTCATGCAATGTTCATGTGCCAGTGCCACATTTGTAAAAGAAGTTTGAAAAACAATAGTTGGTCACATATATTGGTAATTTAATGGGGAAATAGTCACAAATATTAATCCTTACTATAGATATTAGTTTGCATACTTTATCAAACTTATGCAAATGTTCTTGCATTCAAAAATGTGCTTTTTTGTGAAAAGCACAACAAATGCTTGCAAGTTACAGCAGCCACCATCTGTAAAGAAATGTTAAAGGCCTATGATATGTCTATGTGATGTCACTTGAGTGCTGTCAATGATTTACAACTCTATGCATTTGACATTCACAATTCAGGCCTTGCATTGTAAATAATTTCGCTGAAAATCTGTTCCATGTCACTATAGCCATTTCTTTTCAGTTTGCCTCATATTTAAATGATGGAATATGACATCTCAGATATGCAATGTTTTCACAGATGTCTCCTGTGTGCAAGCCCTGCTTGAAGATGAAGCTGTCGACTACTGAATTAAGTTCCAAAAAATGTCCCAAATAACTCTTGTTTACATAAACAAGAAAAAAAAAATAATGTAGGCAGACTTCACATTGAATCACTCTGTCGATTAGCTTTGAAGATGTAAACCACGTTCACCTCATGCTGCCGGTTTATTTGCAATGTTTTCCACAAGCTTTCCCAAGTTTCTTAGCTGTCATGAAACATGTCTTTATGTCTCTTGACTATTCTGGTGACTATGAGGCATTTACTGGTAGGAAACTTCTAAAAGCTGACAACTGTTTCATAAACTGTTCTACTAAATAAAAATGCTTCGTCCTCTGGGTTTTTCAGAATGGAATAAATACATAAATACACATAAATACACACACACACACACACACAGGCACATTTTCAGTGTTACACATGCAGAGCTGAGAATACATCTGCTCTCCTAACTTGCAGTGACAAAGATACGCTTTGTGGTTGAGATGTTGTCAGAAATTGCCTATAGCATGAAATTGTGGCTTATTGATGGTCTGCTATGTGGCCAAAAAGTGAACACCTCTTCAAATTAGTGGGCCACACCTGTTGCTAACAGGTGCATACAAGTCTGTCAAATGCCTTGCTAGAGCTGCCCTGACCAACTGTAAGTGCTGTAATTGTAAAGTGGATAGGCCACACTCACAGAGAGAGACTGCCTTGTGTTGAAGGTGTAAAATGAAGGTGTAAAAAATTTCCAAGGCTGCAACACTCACTACAGACTGCCTCTGGAAGCAACTTCATGGATTGGATTTGGTCAAACAACTACAAATAAACCTTATCACAAGCAATGGCAAATGTCAACTGGAGTGTTCTAAAGCACTTGATTTGGAAGATTTGGAAAATGGTACAGTAATAATTTTCTTAAATGGCACTGGTGATAGCAAAGACCTGACTTTGTATGTGGCAGTGGAAAGTTAAAAGAATTATAGGGAAATTTTGACTATTTGTAAAAAGTGTATTAAGCCCTTGAATTTCTCAAAAAAACTCTTTAGCAACTTTATTTTTAAGAGTATGTAAGAGTACAACTGTTAAATGGTCAATGAGTGTAGGTGGGTGGCAACTCTTGATAAGTGCTCTGAAAAACATTGTCTAGTGCCATTGTATATTCAGAATTTATAATAGCTTGAAGACCAGCGATGACACAGATAGGTCTCAGCAGCAAAGCTGATTCTAAACAAGCCCCTTCTTTATTATGTTAGACGTTTTTCTCCAGGTTTAAGCCTCTAAGTCAATATCAATACATTTCTAATATTGCAGAGTTTTTTATGAAAGCTGTCTTCCAGTCCTTCTGTGGGAAATGAATTCTGGCTCCAGCCAGGATCAGGTCAGCGCTGTTGGAGAAATCGCAGCTTTCTCATCCTCTCTAAGGCCTCTCTGGCCCGGCTCTATGGCATGATCTCCTGCTCTGAAATGGCACTCTCTGAACCAGAACACAAGTCCAGAATTGAACTCTGAACATTTCCAATAACCCTTGCCACATTCAATCACTTCACTCTGACCTGATATCACCTGGGCAGTAATAGTCTTTCCTTCAAACTACTTTCCTCTCAGAGAAAGTGGAGAAATTAGTTATCTAAATTTTATTTACTTTCTTTAGAGTAGATGCAGGTCTGGGAAGTAAAACAGTTGCTTACTTGTCTTACTGATCTCTCTCTCTCTCTCTCTCTCTCTCTCTCTCTCTCTCTCTCTCTCTCTCTCTCTCTCTCTCTCTCTCTCTCTCTCTCTGTCTCTCGGCCTCCCTTTCTCTGTCTGTCTTACTCTTTTTCTCCCTCTTGCTCTTTCTCTTTCTCACTCTTTCTCTCTTCATCTTGCTGTCTTTCTCCTTCACTGTTTCCCTCTCTCTTTCTCCCTTTCTCTTTCTCTGACTCACTCATTTTCTTCCTCTTTCTCACTCTCTCTCTTCTCTCTTTCTCCTTCTCTTTCTCCCTCTCTCCTCTCTCTCTTTCTCTTTCTCCTTTGTTCATTCTTTCCCTCACTCTTGTTTTTTCTTTCTCTCTTTCTTCTTCTCTTTCTCTCTCTCCCTCTCTCTTTCTCACTCAGTCTGTTTCTTTCTCTCTGTCTCACTCTATTTCTCTGTCTCTCAGTCTCTCTCTTTCTTGTTTTCTCTCCCTCTTTATCTCCCTCTCTGTCTGTGTCTTTCTCCTTTTGTTTCCCCCTCTCCCTCTCTCACTCTTTTTCTTTCTCTTTCTCCCTCTCTCTCTTTCTTGCTCTATCCCTCTCTTTCGCTTTCTCTTTCTGTTTCTCTCTATCAGTCTCTCTTTCAGTCTGTCTGTCTTGCACAGATACTCACACATAGAGGCCAAAGTGTCAAATTCTGTTTACAAATTAAAACACATAATAGTTTTCTGATGAAAATGAGAAGAGTTGGGAGGGTAACATGATAGTAAGTACTAATGAAGTAGTGTAATACATTACAGTAAATATTCTCATAATCACATTACAGTTTCCGACTTAGAACTGTTACTTTATTCTTCATATGTATGTAATTTGTGAGCATGAGCCACGACAGCTGACTGCTCAACTCCAGTTGTGAATGTGAGCATCACAGCATGAGCACAGTAAGCTCAACAAGCAATCAGTTGAATCATCTAATCACGCTAATAAGAAACTGATGTATGAAGAAAAGCAAGCCACAACTTCAGCTAAACAGCCCAGATTTCATTCAGATTTTCAATCAGACATGGCTCTGAAAGCCCCACATTTTATTCACAAAGAATTTGTTTGTAAACCTTTTTACAGGCAGTATCAGACATTCATGATTTTGATTAGATTTACTGGCTGTGTGTTGTTCAAAAGCAGGTACACTGTCAGTAAGGACTATTGAAAGGACAAATTTTTTTTTCCTTTTGTACTTTCCAGTTGGTACAGATTTATTAAGTAATGTATTTTATTAAGTAATGTAGAAGTAAATACTGAGTCATGCGCTTTATTATTACTTCTTGGAAAAAGTAAAGTAATCCATCACAGTTTGAAAGAAGTAATTACTCTGCATTTGCCTGAAACTCTAAAGTTGGAACTCCTCACTTCTGACAAAGAAAAATAAAAATAAAAGTAAATGCCCCTTCAACCACAGTTCCAGAATGTTCGGGAAGTCAGGATGGTGTTCTCAGCTCCAAACATGGCTGCTCCCACAGTCAACTGTAATAAAGAACATCTTCTCTGCTTTTAAATGGGATTTACTTAGATCAGTCAACATCCAGACACAGTAGTTAGTTAAACTGTAACACTGGCCATAAAGTTCACTGTCTTGAGGGTAAATATATTAACAACATTTATCACCCATATTACTATCATTAACTGGCTAGCTTACTGCAAAGAATACTTGCTTTCATGAAAGTGTCAGTTTTTCCACTTTGTGGCTCAAACAAGCATATGTTGAAAATTATGCAATTCTGAGCTTCAGCTTCCCAATTCTGAATCAAATGCAGCATCAGTATTTGTTAGGGGTTACTAGAGAGAGAGAAAGAGAGAAGAGTGAGTAAAGTTGAAAGGACCATAATATCAGGAGTGATCGGTGTGTAATTGAACGGTTGTTCTGAAAAATTTCCTGCGCCGATTCCATCATACTTCTAATTTCATTGTAATACATGACTGACCCCTGCCACGGCCAGACCTAATCAAAATTAATTCAAAAGTCGTGGCCCGCAAAATGAGAAGTGGTGGAAAATATTAGCTCTTACTTTCAAGAAGGGACATGCTTCTGATGAGGACTACAGGTATTTTACATTTCTATGCAAAAAAGGGCCTCTCATCTTTCCCAGAGAATAATAACAGAGAAAACATTATTTATTCATATAGTTGCCCAGTTTGAGGCTACAGAAGTTGATGTGAATATAACTGTAACAATTACACTTACTGAGTACAGTACATACTGCTTGTGCCTTACAGTTATTAGTCATTTTATGTGCATTATATATGAAGTTTTAAGATCAAAATGGTGACTAAAAATGGTCATAATTCATTTTTACATGACCATTTACAACAGGCTGTTTTTTTCTTATATATGTGCTAAATGTATTTAACTGGGGCAATTTTGAATATAAATTCAAAAAGTATTTGTCAAGATATGTGCAAATATATGTCAGTATCTTGACATATATGCAGATATGCAAATTAAATGTATGTAATAGTGTCAGTTTTTAATATTTGCACATACGTCAAACATATATGGAGATACATTACATACTTGACACGTATATTAAAAAAACACATGAAACTATATGTTCTTTGCATATGAGGAAAAGTTGTATTGTTATTACACATTTAATTATGTTTATAATACATTTACAATCAGTCTACATTCTCTATCAACATCTTTGAGTCTGCACTTTGAGAAATAACGCAAAGATGTAAATGATGTTTTTCTTCCTGCTGTACACACAACCCTAACTTTTCATCAAATTCAAATCATAATAAAACATCTCCTCTTCTACTTAGACACAAATGTGGTGCTGATTGAAAATGTAGAATCTGTACTTCCAACACAATTACTCTGCTTGTTTCAATAAGCTTCAAGTGAGGAAGAACTCATATTCATATTCATATTTATATACACTATGTTACCACTGGTGATAACTCCTTTTGGTTGATTGTTTTTAAAATTAGAGATTGGCCACCTCTGACCATATGGTTACTATGACAGAAAATATCACATGCTTAAAAGAACTAACCATCTGCAAGAGCCTTTATGATTCCACAACATACATTTCCCAGAAAATCAGCTTGGCTTGACTTTGCCATCTGTACATTTCAAGCACAGACTGTGGGGCTTTTGTACTATTGTAATGTTGTAAAGCAGTAATGGCATCTAGCTATTCATGATAATGTGCCGGGACAGACACAGAAAATTCCCTCTGTCACAGGGGTGAGGTCAGTGCCCTCCAATTGCCCGAGCTTGTCTAAAGAATTTGTTGGTCCAGCTTAAGAAGCCAAACTTATACCCTGAAACTTCAGTATTTGACAGTGCTGTTTAAAGTACTTAATAGTTATACTTGAATAACTACAACTGAAACAATAACTACAACAAAAAACAACTTTTATCTATATGACCCTCTCTGTTTATGCCCCCTGGATTGAGTGGTTGTCTACTCTTGTAGCGTTCATCTCGTGCATCTTATTTTTTATTTATTATTAATATAACCCTTTTTTATTTGTTTTTTTCCACTTGAATACCCTTTTTACTCTTCTTTCTCTGTTGTCTTTACTGAAAAGCACTTTTAGCTACGTTTTAGTTAATTATTATTATTATTATTATTATTATTATTATTATTATATAAAGTTACTGTAAATATATGTAATTCATCAAAAGTACAATAAACAGCTTAAATGTGGAAAAAACACATTATATCAAATCCCAAAAAAGCAGTAAGACTTTATACATACAATTATGACCACCTAATATGCTGTTGGTCCTCCATGTGCCACCAAAAACAGCCCTGACCCACCAAGGCATGAACTCTACAAGACCTCTGAAGGTGCCTGTGGTATCTGGCACCAGGACATTAGCAACAGATCCTTTAAGTCCTGTAAGTTGCGAAGTGGAGCTGACACTGATTAATAACAGCAACTTAGATTACTTGCTAGTTAGCTTGCTAGAAAGCTAGCGAGCTAAGATTTGTGTAGTTTCAGTCTGACATTAAAAAGTAAGAAAGGTCTCTGGTTGAAATATGAGTGGGATAGAGTTCAACACTGTCTGTATTACATGAAGTAAATTTAATAACAAGTGCCAACTGCCTTGTTGGTAAAGGTGTTAGTGAAGATATGTGCATATGTAGTAGCTGAAACAGCTTGCAAGCTGAAAAAAACTCCATGTTTTGCGTGTTATTTTGGCCAAACACTACAAACTATTTATGCAATTTTACCTGTGATTTCAAATATAGTTTTGAAACTTCAGCCTGGTTATCATTTTTGGGTTTCTATGGCCCTCCCCATTCATGTAGAGCCTGATATTGTGTAAGTGGCAACAACTACCCAAGTGGTTGCTAAGGATGTCACTGAGTGGATGGACTTTCATATAAGTACTTTGGCTCAGTTGACTAGGCTTTTGCGAATGTGTTGTTTTTGCACTGTTTGCAGTAGCAACAGTAATGATAGCATCTGGGGGAAATGCACCAGAGTGTTCATTTGCTTTTGAAAATGTAGTGAATGTGAGGTTGATAGAAACATACTAAAAACCTTAAGTGTACTTATTAAAGTAACATTATTATTTATAAAGTATTTCAGTTGTCCTAATACCCTCCATTCTTGATTCATTCCTGCTAGTCCTTGGCTTCAAGTTGGGTTTGTCCAGTTTTAGTGAACAGAAAGGGAAAAGCCCTGGCTGGTGTAGGAAATCCATGCTGTGCTTTGGGTGTCATTCTGTCTTTAGGGCTGCTGCTCCTGCATGGTAATGTCGCTAAATCCCCCCACCCAACCTCGCCACATGTTGTCACACTGCCTCTCCTTGCCTCAGTTTCCATGGAAATGACAGCAGAGTGAGGACTGTACATCTAAATCTAAGGCAATAGCTCTTAGAGAAATTAGTGTGAGATTGGCAGGGGGTGGAAGATGGAGACGAGAGACAGGAGGATAGTGATGGTGGGGAGGGGGATGGGACTCTTGGAGCTCTTGAGCTGCCTCTTCTGACTGTCTAACCTCTTTACCTCCCTGCGCTGTTGCTCTAATGAAGTGTCTTCTGTGTGCCAAGGAGGCTTATGGAGGCTTATATCCTAATGTATTTATCCTCATGCAAAACATGATATTTACCCGGGATTTTCATCTTGGGGCTCCCACTGCAAGCCTGCTTTACCCGCTGCGCTCTGCTTACTTAATAAGATGATCCTGTAAGTTACCACCCCTAATGGGTGCCCTTTTCTATTCAACCATAAAAAACAGAGTACAATGTGCAGAGGCCACCAGCATGCATGCCATGATTGAAAACTCATTAGTGACCATACTGAGCTCAGGTCAAAATGTCCTGGTCCCCATTCAGGCTTATGTTGACCAGAAATATGAGGAACATGTTGACATGGACACAAACAAGCGTAACAAAAACCACACAAAATGTTGTTCACACTGCATGCCAGTACAGTTAAGGGTAGTTAATGAGGGTAGTGTAACCAGCCAAAAACTAAACATAAATGTAAACAGTGGATGTATCCTTGAAAACTGCATCACAGCATGATTGTTGTGGAACAGAACCTGCATGCTTGCTGCCAGAAATGGGTCAAATTGATAGGGATGCTATGTTTGTAATGATTCATTTAGTAACTTGCTATATAGTGAACCGACTGTGGAATAAACATGAAAGGACTGAAAGAATTATCATTAAGAATTTAACCAACATTGTCAAATGACTCTCCATTTCTGTAATAAGAAACGAATCCAGAACATAAGGCTTGTATGTATATGTATCATTGTTGATATGTTCAGACTTTATTTTTTCCCCACTTTGACTTAAAATTTACCTCCAAAGAAGTTGTGTATGTGCATGTTGGTCATAGTGAAATGGAGCAGCTTGTGGAACAGGAACTCTCCTTGTGCTACTATTTAATATTCCTATATAAAAGAAGCATGACGCTGCCTTTATTGGTGTATACCCTGTAATAGCTGAATGTGCACACACATTCAGAAGAGAATTAAGATAGGTTTGCTTTTTATTGATTTGTTTTATCAGAGTGACAATAAAAGGTGTGAGTGGCATGTGTTCTTATCAATTAGGGCTGAACAATATGAGCAAAAATTGTTCGATAAAGTTTTTAGAATATTTTGATGACAGTATAGTTAAAATAGTGTGTCTCTGGATATACAGTGAGTACATAATCCTTTTTTCCTGTATAAACAGAAATCTAATTAGCTAATTTAACTAATTAGCAAACTAAATATATGAATAAATAAGTTAATAAATATTTTATACTAATAATAAACATTTAATACTAATAGCCATCATATATCACATTGGACCCACATATGTTCTGCTCTTTATCGATGTTAGCAGTCAGCATTCCCTTAACAACTTTTTCTATACAAGCCTACAAACACATTTTAAATTCCTTAAAAAGCTTATTATTAACAGTAGCTATTACTACTTCACATATTTTACACAAACAGTGGCAGTGAGAATAGTCATTATATTTAAAGCATCTTCACAGTTTAGTGGTTAAAAATTTGGAAGTTTTTAAGCACTGTGTCCTTTGTCACAGATTTCCTAGCAGAGTGGCTAAGTTGCTTTCCATGTGGGAGACCAGTGTTCAAGTCCAGCTCAGGGGAATTGCGCTGAGTATCCATCCATCCATCCATCATCTAAACCGCTTATCCTTCTGGGTCGCATTGGGGTGCTGGAGCCTATCCCAGCTGTCATTGGGCGGAAGGCACGATACACCCTGGACAGGTGCGCTGAGTATGCGTAATGTAATTTTTATGTCCTTTCCTGAATTGCGTATGTTGGGTTGAGGCAAATAAATGTAAATAAAAGACAGTGAATGTCCTCACTGAGACACATTGTGAAAATGAAAAAAAAAATCTTCTAACTCTGTGCTCTAACAATGTTTATTTGTTTGCTACATAGCTCATTTTATTAGGTTTATATGAAAGCAAAATGAGCATTTGCTTTTGGCTATATTTTCACTCTAAAATGTGTTAGCTTATTTTCACTTACAACACAATGTAATTTAACAGGGGATTTTCCTTGCATAGGACTATACGTCTTGCTAAAAATAGTGATAATAAATGAAAAACTAATCATTTTTGAGTTGCTCAAAATGATAATTTACTAAACATTTTTGGCTTAATATAACAAAATAAATGCATGCAACAGCAGCACTGGGAGACCAGCACAGAAAAGTCACATATATTTCATATGTGAAGTGTGCAAAAAACAAGTTTACAAGTAATCAGAATTTTTTTTCACATGGACAACAGTTTTTTAAAAATGTGATTACACATTGCCATGTGAAATTTTAAAGATGTGAAGTGTGCAAAAACTGCATGTGTGATGCACAGGAGGCAGTTCTGGTGGAGCTGGCTGGCAGGCTGGCGGTCTTGGGGGCTGGGAGGGGGTCTGTGCTCAGTGGCCCCTGAGCCTGCACCCAGGCCTCCCTCACAATATTGATGCGGTTGAAAACACGAGCCGACAGGAGATGAAGCAGCCAGCTGTCCTTGTGTTATGATATTACCAAAGAAGAATAGGCTGCAGGATGGGGTGATGAAGCAATGGAGGGAAAGAGTGAAGGATGAACAAGAAAGAAGGCAGCAAGACTTGAAGCAGGGCTTGGATATCTGAATTTTATATGCTGTATGTGGGATATTTATATATTCTATCTGCTTTATTTCACATGCCAATGAAATGGCACCATGCCAAACAGTGGCTTAGGTTAGAACACAGAGTGTCTGAGATCTAACTGTTGAGAAACATGAATTACATAAAGACATGAATGAAAAAATAACATTGTGTAAAAAAGTAATAAGGTTATTTGGTGTGATGAGTAGGTGAGGATAAGTGCTTCTACACTGAAGTGGAATGCGATTAGTCACATATATTTTAAGAACTGTGGTTACAATGTGTGTCAGATGCACTTAGGAACATTAACAGTGCACTATGTACAAATAAATAAATAATCACCATTACACTCCTAAATTCCAATGAAGTATTCTGGAAGAGAATAACTTACTTTCTTCATAAAAATGGCCTCAATTTTTCCTTTTCACCAGAGGGGGACATTAGTTCAATTCAGGCTTTTCCCAGCTGGCATATGCCTCATGGGTTCTGTTTTGTTAGTTTAGAAGCATGCAATTGCTGACCCACTTGGACTAATTGTGCTCATAATGGCATGATGTGTATCAGAAATCATCTTTCTATCACACTTGTGTGAAATGGAATGAGAGACCTATGGTTTGAAATGTATAACATATCTATAGAACATATCTATAACATGATATAATGAGCATAATAAGGTGAATGAAAAGTAGAATCTTTGAATGTTTGCATGAATTTCAGAATTTCTCAGTATTTTGTATGTCCCTCTTTTGCCGTAATGACAGCATGCACTTGTGTTGGCATGGACTTCACAAGATTATGCAAAAGCCTTTGATGAGTGGATCAAATCCACCTGAGAGTCATGTGAACATGTTACAATGGAAGAGACACTACATTTAAAAAATCTGACCTTTTTGTACAAAGGCTTTAACATGGTCAATTTCATAAATTTACTTGAGTTTGAATAGAATTCTGATTTTTCTTCTTCATTTTAGTTGTCAAAATCTTTCTTTATTTTACATTTTTCAAGATTCTAAAACTTTCTGTTGTTTATTTTCAAGTTTAAATGAAAAAATATACCCGATTTTCAGTGTGGTCTCAGACTCCACTGTATGTGCTTGTATATGTGCAGAAGTCTTAGACAGCTGTGAAAGTTGTTTAAAATGATTTATCTAAGTAATAAGTGTGTATCTGACACTAAAAACAAGATATTACATTAAAACAAATGCAAATAAATGTAAATACAAGAAAAAATGATGTTTCTATGCTTATAAAAGTTATATATTTCTTAGAAGAATACAGTTAATATTATTATAATATTAATTGATGGTAACTGTAAATACTGTGCTTTCTTTAGCAGAGGTTTAGAAATGGTTAAGCTATTGTTTAACTGTTTATTTGTTTTCATTCTAATGTTTGTTTTTATAAGAGATAAATCTTTACTGCCTAGATGAATGGCTTTACTTGTTGTTTTCTTTAGCACAGTACTGCATATTTCCTCATATCAAAAACGTCAACATGTCATACCTTAGCGCTGAGAATCCCTCTTTATCATCTCTGATATGATCATATGCCATAATCTTACTTTATTGAGTGAATGGGAGTCATCTGCTATGGATTTATCTTCCAGAAGGATATATAGTCCCAGATGTACGAGAGATGGTGCAACACAATATGCGCTTTGATGAAACCTGGAATTAACACTGCATTTAATTAAGCTAAATGTCAAAATTACCTTTTTTATGGCATTTTATGTTTCTGTAACTCCGCTGACAAAAACTCTTGTGACAAGACTATCAAAAAAAAGATATTTATATACTTTAAAAACTGTTACATAGGACAAACAATACTTTCATCACATTTTTACTATTTCAATCAAAAAACAAGCATCAAAATTGTTGTCTCACATATGACCAATACTTCAGCATCTCTGAAGTCACACCTGTGATGTGTTGTTTTGCATAATCCACATAACTAAAAATTACTATAATATAAATGCAAAAAGGAGAAAAATCTTTTTTGTTGTTGTTGTTGGTTAAATTAGGAACAATAACAATACACAGATGTTGGTTTTCTGTGGTTTATTCTAATTTTGAGCTAATTTTCATAGCTTTACAACTTTGGGGCACAATTTCTCACTGCGATGATAGAATGAACCCACATAGAACGGAATATGAAATCAGTTCTTCCGATATCTCCACCCATTTATCATTCAATCCTCCTTTTTGCTCAGTTCTGCATATACACACGTTTTCCCATGTTCAGCCCCATGCAAAAGTTTGGGCACCCCTGGTCAAATGACATATTAAGTCAAATAAGTTAACACATCTTCTATAGAGAACCCATTTCTGCACATTTTAATGCACAACTACTGTTTAGAATTGAAACTGTGCACTAACTGTGCAGAAATTTGTTAACTTATTTCAGTTAGAAAATCAACAAAGCATCAGCGTTCAATTTTTGCATACGGCTGTACATGGTGGATAAGCTGCATATTTAGACCAATACACATCTGACCTACAGTGTTTCGCCAAAGTCTCTACATGTACCGTTGGCTAGGTAGAATAAGCTTAAGCTATGCTTCTGTTCACCTTAAAAATGAAACAAGTTCACTCATCTCATGGCAGCTTGTTATCTTCCTCTTTATGCACTTTAAGTATTTATCATGTTTACCAACTCAGGATCTGGTTGTTTCCTTTGCCTAACAGTCACCTGAAACTTTCTCACACTTTTGGGTGCAATTTTTGTAAAATTTTTACTGAGTCTTCTGGTAGAGTGACAGTACTTAGTTTGTTTAAATTGCATTAAAAATTGTTTGAGAGAGAGAGAGAGAGAGAGAGAGAGAGAGAGAGAGAGCGAGAGAGAGAGAGAGAGAGAGAGAGAGAGAGAGAGACTCACAAGATCTGCACTGACTAATCTTTAGGCTCTATTAATGATGATCATAGTTTTAATTAGATTTCCTGTAAACATACATATCCTACATAACTCAGATTTAAACACTGTAGATTAGCGGGTATACGTATAGCAATAACTCATCACAGAATACATAGTGTAATAATCCTTCTGTCCATGTACTTTTACTTTAGCAACTTAATTAACTACAAACCATTTGCATTATCCATATGGAACACGAGTTCTGAAGGCGAAAGCAGGCGTGTGCCTCAGCGTGGTAAGCCCTTTTGGAATGACTCTCGACTCTCCTACTGAGTGAGTGAGTTAGACACTACGCAGTGAGGCAGAGGTGGGAAATCCCGAGCTAGCATGCCTGCAGCTTACATGGCCATATGCTGTTTATTGCTGTATGAATAAACTGAATATGACAGGTTGCTGTGAAATACTTTTTATTAGCTTCTGCTAGATGGTAGAAGCTGAGTTTCACCTTGTCTTACCTAACATGTTGTCAGTGACGCATTCAGAAAATTTGGATTTGTCCATTAAAATCTGCCCCTAGCAGTGGCGATTTAAGGATTTTTTTTAGGTGGGGTTGCAATGAGGCCCCTTTCCCTGTTCAGGAGCCAGATAACTATGTTCAAATTCACAGAGCTTCATAAATGTTTCATAATATCTCCGGATACATATTACAAGGGGACAGTAAAATAATAATCAGCCACTCTATTGATATGGCATATGTTATTCAGTGTTTTTCATTCAGTTTCAGACATGGGTAGAAAATCTAATCCAGGGGTGTCCAAACTTATCGGCAAAAGGCTGGTGTGGCTGCAGGTTTTCATTCCAACAATGGAGAAGCACACTCGATTAGTTGCTGAAGGCAGAGACCAACTGATTAAACAAGTGGAATCAGGTGTGCTCCAGCTCATTTGGAATGAAAACCTGCAGCCACACCAGCCCTTTTACGGATAAGATTGGACACCCCTGATCTAATCTAACTTATATCTAGTCTAATGATTCCACAACTAAACTTCTGAGCAGCAAAAAAGGTGACAACTTAAGAAACCAATCACCTGTAGTGGAGTCCAAGGGGTTGGCCCTCTGGAGACAATTTTAGTAATTTAACATAAAATGAAACATTCTGGTGCACTTGCAAGAATACAGTACAGGGAGTTCAACATCTATGACAACACAAAGTACATGCTTTTCAGGTAATTTGACTTATTTGTTAACAATCTTTTGCTAATCATACCAAAGTCAAAGAGTCAATGTGTACAAAAACTGGCAGACATCTCCTTTTGAGACCCCTTCTCAGCAATTATTATAAACAGCAGCCATTCTAAAATCTCTAAACATTATTTGTGTTCTATCTGCTATAAGGCTCCATAAGATGGCTCCTTAAGATGCAGCACACTTGAACCCCAATAATCATAGCTATTATGGCAGTCTGAAGAAATCAATGTGTTCTATAACCATTTAAAATAAAATCAAAGCAGTAGCTGATTGTCTTTGTTAATCGTTTAACAATGATAAATTAAATAAACCTTTCTGTATCCACTGTTTGAAAGCTTTTGAGGAAATGTGAAACTTCACCACTCATGAAACCTTGCTCTCTTCTGATGTTTCAGTACCCTTCAGTACCCCAAAGGTTTTATTTATCAGTGCCATTAAGGCCCTGACTTCCAGTAACTTTAGCTAAGTTGATGTTATCTTGCCCTATTTGCCAGTATATAACTGTTTTTCTGTTCTCCATGCACTTTCATTGGGCGATGCCAGAATCACTCACTCAGTTACATTGCTGATAATCACCCGCTACAAGACTTGTAAAAATCAAACATATTTAAAAATAAAGTAAGGCCTCCGATCACTCCAGAGCTAGATCAGAAGGCTAAAGATGGACTTGTTTACCCTCTCACAGCACCAGAACCATTCACAGTGGTGGTGAAAGGAACCACATGTCTGAAGAGTTTAATGCCTCTAGAAGCTAAATCACAGAAAGCTATTACATGAAACCTTCACAAGTACATTGCCTGATGCAGGTTAGTTAGTTTAGAGCTAATGCTTTGCTCTAAAATGCTTTTTTTAATGTACATTTCATGGTGGAGATGTACACGTAGGGCACTGTAAGGCAAAATATACCCCAAATAAAACACATTTTTTCTGGATTTATCCATCATCAACATTACAGGAGCTCAGACGACACAAATATGTTTATAGGTTGTTTTTGATAATACACATAAACTACATTTATGATATCACAATGTCTGGTTCCACAAGAAAGAAATAGTTGGTAAGTAATGCAGCATTTCACTGCTAATTACTCTAACTTTATAACTTTAGTTGAATTATGCAATGCCAATGATTGAATTGTGCAAAGACAATGATTGAGTTATGCAAATCTGTTTAAAAATTGGGGGAATTCCTCTTTAAGACTGATACATGTAAATAGTATCTGTCCCATGGGCTGTCCTGTATTGTGTCTCATCAAAAAGCAGTACAAACTGAAACACTCTTTATAATATGACACAACGTGAATGGGCAGGGCTCAACTGATGAAGGCTGAATAGGCGCATATGCATAAATGAATTGTTTTTTGTGGCATCATGAAAACATTGAGTTCAAAATGAACAGTTTGTGCAGCTTAATTTTCACATAAGGACTCTATGGACTGTGGAGTGAATGGAACATGGAATGGAATAATCTATTTTATACACAATGTTTTAAAGGTCTCATAACCATATTTGTTCACAAATATGGAAACAGCTCAACTAAATTCTATGTTTTTAAAAAGTGGTCCAGAAAAGTGTTTAAAACCTAAAATTAACCCTTCACTGCAGATTAAAAGGCAAAATTAGCAGCCTTTTTTTGCAAGTCATGAAAGGGCTAAGAGAGTGTCTTTACTATAGGAAAAGTGTACTGGATCTGTGGTCATACACTGATCTGTAAACAACCCTGCCTGTGAAAAAAGGCTTCTATATAAAGAAGAAAGTTGCCTGTGTAGGGACACAACCTGGATGTTGTGTAGTGGTGAACTGGGCCATCTGTACAGGTTAAGTTTCTCTCTGAGCATCCTGCAGGCAGCGCTGATATCCCCCGAGCACAGTGCTGGTGGGCAAAATACAAGCTGACAACTGCTGTAGGGGAATGCCACATATGTCAATTCATAGTGTAGGTTCTGCTTTATGATAAAATGGTATATGATATCATCACAGTCATTTTAAAACTTCACAATTTTTACTATTTTATTTGTCTTTTTATTTTTTTTTATATAAAATGTTTTCAAATAATTGACTTAAGCATAAAATAAAAAATATTCCACTTAATTTACTACCATTCTGTTATTATTTTATGTTCAATGATTCTCATCACATGTTGCGGGTGTAGTCACCCAAACATAGCTGTGTTAAAAATTTCCCTAAAAAAATATAAATATACAAATTTTTTAGTTGTTTTCTAGTCATAAATAGGTGGGCCTTGGGGTAGAAAAGGTTGAGATGCCCTGCTCTACAGGAAAATTTTCTGCAGATTTTGGCACATGATTTCTATTTATTTGCTTATCAGTTTAACAAACGGAAAAAAAAAAACATATTAACATAAAGTATAAAATGTTCCATAAATTATTATTTAAAAAATATGATTTATTTAAACAGTTTTTTATTTAGCAATTAAAATTGAAATTAATGTTCCTGCACACACTGTTTGAAAGCTTTTGAGGAAAATGTGAAAATTCAACCACCTTCACCTTCAACTAAGTTCTCTTTTGACATTTCAGTACCCCTCTATTCCACAAAGGTTCCATTTATCAGTACCATTATGGCACTGAATTACAGTGACTACCTACGTTGATGTTATCCAGCCCCAGTAGCAGTCCTGAAACATTTCAACTAAAAAAAAATATAAATAAAATTAAACAGTCATATAACATATAAAGGGTGCCTTTATGCACATCCATCCATCCTGTAAACCGCTTATCCTTCTGGGTCACAGTGGGGTGCTGGAGCCTATCCCAGCTGTCATTGGGCGGAAGGCAGGATACACCCTGGACAGGTCGCCAGTCCATCACAGGGCACACAGACATACACATTCACACTCACACCTAGGGGCAATTTAGCATGTCCAATTGGCCTGACTGCATGTTTTTGGACCGTGGGAGGAAACCCATGCAGACACGGGGAGAACATGCAAACTCCACACAGAAATGACCCTGGCCGCCCGGCCGGGAATCGAACCCAGGCCATTCTTGCTGTGAGGCAACAGCGCTACCCACTGCGCCACCGTGCCACCCGGTGTTTTATGTTTTATTTTTTACAATGTATTAAATAATAATAAAAAAAACAGTAATTGTGCATTACAATATGCAGAAGTGTGTTCCCTTTACAGATTAATTATTTTTACTTAGAAAACCATCAAAACAGCGGTCCTGGAGAGCTACTTTCCTCAAGAGCCTAGTTCAAACTGCAGTTTGCCCCACTAACTCCAGTTAATCAACCTCTTCCCAAGTCACTGATTGGCTGGGTCAGATGTATTAGAGTTAAGTAAGGGGAAGGGAAGCCTACTGGATACAGGTGGAAACTAAACTCTGCAGGAAGGTTGCTTTCCAGGACCAGTGTAGGAGACCACTCCAAATGTGATGTAATCTCCTATGCAAATGAAATATTTTGCTTTACAGTGTCAGTATATGTTTAGTAAATAAACTGTTTAAACTTCACAACAGCTCTTGTATTCTTCCACAGCTTTAGTGGGCCAGCATGGCATCTCAGTGAGTGAACTCAACAGAGAATATTTATATTGCCCTTATTTTCAAAAACAAGTGCAAAGACTAATTAGATCTCTTAATTGGAAAAATCAATTTTAGCTTTAAAAATGTTGATTAACATAATGTAGGTCATTAGAGAGACCTAGATAAATAGATATTATGAGAAAAAGGTCCTTTTAACCCACTTTCAAAGTAAAATTTCATGCAGTGGGCAAAATACAGGCTGGCAGCCGCTGTAGGGAATGCCTGTGCATAGGCTGGGTTCCCGGACATGGATTAAGCCTAGCATTGGACTAAATTGAAGAGCCTATGGTGAATCACCATTGGAAATTCACTTTAGTCTATTCTTAGACTTAATCTGGGTGACACTGGGGCCTGTTTCTCACAGCATATTCAGCTTAGACAGAGGTATGGAGGATCTACAAACACAGTCTGATTTTTACAGGCAAAAGAAATGCGTATCAAAATTTATAGAAAGGATGCATTAATTAATGCCAGCTTTCACTGTCTGAATATGATGCTATTTAAATTTTAATCATAGACAGCTCAATTTTCTGCATTGGATACAAAAAATCAGGCTGACCATACAAATGTGACAATTGAAGACACTATATCATTGCAAAACCTTGTATCTCCATTTTTGGCATTTTTTTGTTTGTTTGTTTTATGATAACCCAAATAAAACAAGCTGTAACATTGTGTCAAAATGTCATGAAAGTAGGACCAATGAAAATGACCAAAAATAAAATCTTGCTACATTATCTTACATTTATTATTATTATTTTTTTTTTCCCTTGTAAAGTTGCACATTTTTTGGAGACATGAGGTTTTGTTCTGACAGCAACAATATGTAGGACCATATGAAAGGCTGGGGAATGATGGTGAGTACAACACAACGACTGTTTAAAGCCCTTTTTTTACACGTAGGTGTATCCTAGTTTGTTCATGCCAGTCTGTCTTTGTACAATGTTTTAGTTTGCAGTGCTTAAAAGAAAAATGATAAATTCACATTGCTGCTTCTCGGGGAATCAAATTTTCTTTTCTATTCTGTCTTCTTCACAAGTTTCCAGAGAAAAACGTACCATCGAATTTGGTCTCAAAATTCCACTACATTAAAAAACACATACATTTTTGTCCATCTGAAAAAAATCATACTTGTCATGAATAGGCCTTAAGTTTCAGCTTCACAAAACCTAACAAATGCAAATATGGTTAATATGTTTTACAACTGGGCTTAACAAATTTTTCTGGTTTAAATACTCAATCTATGATTAAAGTGAGAATTGATATTGTTTGCTTCTGGTGTCCCCTTACAGTTGCAGAGTGAAATTTACTTTTAGCCTGCTCTCATAAATATTAATTGTGCTTTGAGCCCCCCTTATGAACAGCTGTACACATGCATTTGTTGACCAGCTGAAGGATAGAAAAATGGCAAAGACAACATCAGAAGTGAAAGAGCCAGGTCAACTAACAAGTAAGCCAGCTGATAAGTTATTGCTTACTAGTCCACTCAGAAGAAGGCCAGTTTTGCATCTGTCTTGCAACCTTTTATCTCTTTTAGCTCTCGCCAATGAGTAAAAGCCAGTTCAAGATTTACTATTGTCCGGTCTCTTACTCAACCACTCTCTATCTTTTCCTCACTTCTTCTGACAAGAACTTCTTTGGTCTCTTACTTATACTGGCTGGCATCTTCTCATAGCTAGCTAAAGACGCATAGTTGTTGGTGCGTGACACAGTGCCATAAAGTGTTACAGAGTTGTTGTGCGATGTCTCATGCACGCTCCACTAAAGTTATATAGAGCAATAGCAGGTGTTCCGGGCCTGGAGTGGCAATGACAGAGATGCCATTCTACCTATTATCAGTCAGTGTACCATCAAAATGATTTTAAAGCTGTTTTAAGGTAAAATTGTTACATAGTGTTGCTTTAATTCTAGAGCAAATGGCCATGACAATTATGATAACAACCAGTTGCTATCAAGAGGATGAGCTGGGTGGCAAGGAAAGAAAAAAAAAAAACATACTACATAAAAAATGTCAGAAGTAAAGCACTCGTAACCTTAAAAAGCAACACATTAAAAAGACTCACTTCCACCTTGTTAGTGCTTATTGGAGAAATAACTACTGTATATTTTAGATATAGTATGATATTTTTCCTCCACTGAAAAATGATACCTGCCACGTGACTGATGTCTCAAATGTTACTAAATGTTATTAAGAAAAAGTGACCAGAGAGGTCCGCCTCGATAAGGAGGCTGTCCCTGTTTCGTCAGAAATTTGGCATTGGTTCTTGAGTTGTTTATTATGCAAAATCCTAAACTTTACCTGCACCAGAGGCAAGTAAAAAAGTGTTCTACTGTTGTAAGACAGAAAATCCAGGGTTAGACAGAACTAAGCTTAAAGTTAGCTGGCTAAGCAAGAAATCCTGCCTCAGGAGACAGGTCTTGTATGTTCAGATCAAACCCACTTCAAAAATCAGGGTGCCGTTTGTGAAATGGGGTCATTTATACCATGGTACAATGGGCACACAAAGGAAACTACTGGGGAAAAGCATGTCTTTTCCCCAACAGCGTAATCATCCTCCCATCAGCTAACTCATATCCACAGGGTGCTCTGGGTATAAATGCCACTTCAAAAACACAGCAATCGTTTCATGCCAGTTATCACTGGCTTCTAATAAAGTTCACCTCCTTTTAAAAGCTGCCTGTGTCGACTCCAATCAATAGCTCGAGAAACACAGCGAGTTTGATCCGCTCTGCATGTGGCAGCCACCAGTGCATCAAAATACATTTAAATCTTAAGTGAGAACATTATGAAATAATGATTTCGCTGACATGTAATGGATCCAAAGTCTCCCCACCTGCTGAGCATTATTTGCACAGGCTTCAAGTTTTCACAGAAAACAATGCTCCTTCCTGAGTGATAGATGTTGGGAATTCATATTTCTGTTCATTTTCCATTCATCAGCAACAGTGCCAGCAAACAAGGGACATTATAATGTCAAATAATCTGAGAACATATTGAAGTTGTTGATGTCTCATGTTAAAACAGTGTGTTACATGTGACAACAGATTATGTTTTTACATATGTAAACTTCTTTGGTACTTAATGATACATTAAAATCACGTTACCGTCAACAGCAGTCTGTTGTTTTGCAAACGATGTGGATTTAGCTTAACTCTTAACTCTTCTCCTTGATTGATTGTTAATATTCAGATCTATCACGAACATGTAAATCATTACAGTTGCTGGATGTTCCCTACGACACGGAAGGTTCGGCAAGTCAACCAAAACAACTTTTTTTAGTCTTTTTTTAGCATTTAGTCTGGAGAAGTTCTGAGGTCAAACAAGGCTACATTAGATGCAGATATCTGGATTGAGGGTGCTAATTTGGTCTGACTAGTGGAGAGGGACCAACATCAGAAGGCTAGAGTTTATACACAGCAATTCAAACATACATCTAAGTAAACTAAATACAGCTACAGTTAGAGTTAAGATACTGTTATAACTGCTATGGCCAGTTTCCTGGACATGGATTTAGTTTCGGATTTAACTGGAATGCTAATGGTGAAGTGGTAACCGCCACTGGACAGTCTTTGTAGTCTAAGCTTAAAATGTAACCTTGGTCTGGGAAACTCTAATGGAATAAAATACTAAAACAATACTATCAGTAGGAATAACAAATATTTTCTGTTACATATTCACCATAGATAATGATTCTGGGATACTGCCCTAACAAAGAAGAAGTAACTATATTGAAGTATATCTTTTTATCAAATACTTAAGTTTTCTGTGAAATTAGTTGGAGTGCTGAAAAAATTAATGCTAATTTATAAATGACATTTAAACAGTTAGAAGCTGTCACAGTGTCAGTGTCAGATTCAGTGCACTGCCAGTAGCCGATCAGCAGTGCAGAAAGATTCTGGCATGAAGTGCTGAAGAAAACACGCTTAGCCAGTCAAGCAGCCATTGCTAGGCAAAATTAATATATTGCTTTAAAGTGATTGGGCACATTTTTAGTAAACAAGTCTAACTTAACGTAGCCTAATAATAAGTGGAGGGACCCATTCTGAATCTTTTTAAAAGAATGCTCAAAAATTAAATATTAAGTGGACAGAATTCATGTTTAAATTCTACAAAGACTGCTACAAAGTTTTGGTGATAAATTCCAAGTCTTATAATTGTATGCAGAAGTATTTTCATGTTACCAGGCAGGTTTTTTATGTATTTCAAAAATTCTAGTTGCTATGATCTTTCAGCTCTGTGGCTAAAGGCCTGTATATATCGGCACATCATTTTGCTAGACTTCCATTATCCTATTTTTTATGATTTCATATATTTAATGTTATTTGTTGAATGCTGGGCTGATTATGTTGTTCAGCAGGCTGGTTGTGATAGATTTCAGCTGGTCTGTGCTTTTTATCTCTAGGTTAATGTGCAGCAGATAATATGCACTGTCCAGCTGTTTTCACATGTTATTTCATCGTGTGCACCTCATGGACCTGGCTTGTAACTCACACTTAAGTTTACCAGGCTGAAATTTTGACCCAAAGAAGTTATTGGCACTGGAGTAGTTTTTAAATGCATCATTAGAAAAAAGGAATAATGGACATGGAAACAATTAACGTTATAATATGAGAAACGTCCCTTTCATCAGTTTGGTTGTGGATGACCACAGGCCAGGAAGCAGTAAGGGTGCTATAAAAGAGTGGTATTTAGAATCAGTGACACAATGTGAATAAGGCAGCAAGATCCAGAGTTTGGGCCACTGTGTTAGAGGGGTGAATAACAGCGCCCGGTTGGCGAAAACCATACCATGCTACCACTACTTATGCATAGAAAGATTTTATAGTGTTGTGAATATGTTGCAAATTGGTCAAGTGCAAAATAGTCTGCCCTTTTCCTTTAACTTTATACAAGCTGCCAGGGCATGAGGGAGGATGTGAGAGAATGCCTCTGGACAACAAATCAGCCAAAAAAACATCTGTCAGACAAACAAATTACAATCAGTGCAACGCTTGTCTGCATCTACACGCAACATGGTCATTTAGAATAGTATTATTTTGTGCTTTTTGGTAATGCAGTAGAATGTTTGGTGAAGTGTGCACAACCACCTTAGTGAACACTAGGCATGCAAGAAGATCTGTGGACTTTCTTTAAAAAGTAAAACGAGTATGGTAACTAGCGTTAACCAGTGAAAGCTGTTTGGATTTTGTAAAACTGATAATTAGAGCTCATAATCTTTATTTGTAGAGTGAGAACTGCCAATCAAATATGAAAGCAAACTTAGTGACATCCTACTGCCCAATAGGACCACTGGTAATCTAATCACCAGCACTGGTTTTAAACCACATTAAGCACACCACAGCTGGTAAAGCAGAGTGTTTCCTGCTTTTCTTTTAAAATAGTCACAAGTGAAAAACATGGCTGGAGTGTAGTTTGTACATGCTTCTGGTGCCATGTCATTGCAACAAGTGGCAAATATTTTAGAGATCACATTTTATTTGCAACTACAGACCTAATTGTAAAAAAGTTGGGACAGTATGTGAAATGCTCCTGTAAAACATGCAGAATGTGGCTTGGTGTAAGTCATGTTTAAAAAGCATGGACATCCCTAAAAAGAAAAAGTGATTCTTTAAAATATGTTCAGCACTAATGGTTCTTTCACAAATGTGCAAGTTACCCACCCATTTCACTTCCAATTCCCCATCTCTGCCTTTCAATTCTCTTTCTCCTTTGGTGTCCTTTAGGTAGCATAATGGTGGCCTGAAGGGCCTTGTGAGAACCGTTTGACTCTGAGTTGAGAAGAGATCTGATTAAGATTAATTAACCTTTGCTGTGTGATTCCCAGTGTGTCACCTCCACTGTGATAGGCAACTGGCCGTCTGTCTACCCAGACTGGCTGTCACAAGGAAGGTTTGATATGATCCACCTAAAGGTCAGCACAACCTTAGACTGCACATCAGTTTCTGTTTCACAGTATCATGCCCACTTCTGAAAACCTTAAATCTCTCTGTCTCTCTTTCTGCTGTGCTGTTATGATTGGCTGTCCTGTACTGTGCCTCATTCAAAAAGCACTTTGGGCTGGAACACTCTTTATAACTTCAACATGAATAGGCAGAACTGAACTGCTGAAAAATGTGTAACAGGATTACATCCAGTCAGCAATGGACACTTAGTATGCCTCATTTCTTTCTCTCATAAATCTTAGCAATGAACTGTTCTCACCATAAAACTGTTTAAACTCCATAACAGCTCCATGCATTTACTAGGCCAGTATCTCAGTATCCGAAATGAACAGGAATATATTAATGTTCCCTTTAGAAAGCAAGTGTAATGATATTAGGAGTATATATAAGGGTATTAATGGGGAGTTTGTTCCTCCTTTGCTGCAGTTACAGATTGAACTCTTCTGGGAAGACTTTACACCAGATGTTGGAACATTGCTGTGAGGATTTGATTGCATTCAGACACAAGAGCATTAGTGAGGTCAGGGCAGGGTGGATGAGTAGTTGTGGATCACAAATACCACTCCATCTCATCTCAAAGTTATTAGATGGAGCTCAATCACTCCAAAGAACAGTTTCACTGCTCCACAGCCCAATGCTAGGGAGCTGTATACCCCTCTAGCTGATGCTTGATATTGGGTATGGTAACCTCAGGCTCATGTGCGGCTGCCCTAGAGCATACCATTCTATTGGCAGTGCTTTTCTATGTAGACTGTGTCTACGCAATTGAGAGCCTGTGCAAGGGCTGTTTTGGAGACACACAGATTTTATGACAATGTTAAAAAGCGGCACTTACAATTAGTAAACATGCAATGATAAAATTAATAACCTTTTATGGGAAGTTATATATAAGTAAATTGTTTTAACATGCAAGTGCTGAATATCCAAATGAAACTTTGCATTGTTTATTATAGTTATTTACTTTGTTTTTATACTAGGGCTGTTGTTTTGACATGAATAATGTATCATGTATCTGCCACAAATAATCAAAATCAAAGAATGGTCACTCCACTAATTACACAGAGTAAATAATCCCCCAAGGTGACTACATCAAAAAAAGAAACTGTCCACTTTTTTTGGTATCACTGAACATGACTAATTTTTATGACCTTTAGGCATTTTTATTGTTATGGCCAAACATCTTGTAAATTAAGGGCTTTTATTTTGAAAGACATGTCTGTTGCATAATATCTAGCTGTACAGACATCAGAGTTGGGCATCAGCACCCAACTGCAGCTCCACAGACTAGCCGCCGAGTTTCAATACTCATTTTTACATGGTCTTATCAACTTGGCCTCGCTGTTTCCCCTTGAGGAGCTCCCGGTGCCGTCTTAAAGGTCGTTCCATCACTTATTAGCTCAAGTGAAGTGTGTTAGATGAGACCTCGGAGGGACAAGGGATGGAGTGGATAAGTGTGGATTCAGAAGCTAAACTTGCCCAGAAATCATTGGGACCTGACGTGTTTCTCTTTTCAACCCAAATAAAAAGACAGATAACAATAAAAGATTTTAACATACTTACTGTTTGAAAACTATAACATATGATGTCCAAACTGTAGCAAACAACATCTGTTACACATAACTGCTGATACAACTTCTTTACTTCACTCGGCTCGCTAGCTTGCCAGTTAGCAAGCTAAAGCCAACAGAGCTAACGTAAGAGCACGGTATTCCGTACGCTTCAATATTACGCACATTTGCAAATATTTCTGTCTGTGTAATAAAAATCACTTTCTTGACATTTGTCAAAGATACATCCAAGACATTACCATATATCCTTTTTTATATAGATGGTTGGAAAGACCATCTAAGCTGCGTTTGGACATCAAATCTATGCAAATAGTGACCGACCCCCCAGCGCGACCCGAACATGGCGGGTGGGGAAACCCAGGGATGCGAATGTGAATGGGGTAGGGAAACTTTCACAGCCAGTTAAAATGCATTTTAGCACGTTTAAACATCATATTTAACACTTAAACGAGTATTAAACAGTGGCTTATCACCATGAAACACAGTATGTTTAATACTGAGCTGTTAATCTAAGTTTACACCGTCAGCTAATTTACCTTAGCAGACTCCTTTCAGCTGCGCAGCTTCACAGCACTGCCTCACTTTACTAGGCTTTTTTTCCATGGTAGCCTCATTCATTGCACATATTGTTTATATTAATTCAATTTTATAATCAGTATAATCAGTTTTAATGTCAATTTTATGCAATTAGATTTCATAAAATTTCAAATAAAATACAGGGAAAACACTGTACGGAAAACTGCACCTTCTGTAGAAGCTGGTGTACGGAATACTGACGGCACAAACCGCGGACGCAGATGACGTTTTTTTCTTACTTCTTTAAAAGTATTGGTCTAAATGTGACCAATCAAAGTGCATATTGGTTGCTAGGCAGATTTGGCAGAGTCCTATCAATCATTAAATCGTGTATGACTTCGGGTATTTCCGCAATAACTACTAAAACGCGAAAAATGCCAAAATACTGTACGGAATACAGTGCTCTTACGTTAGCAACAAGAAAAGTAAAGGATTTAATTTTTATGGTTTTATCCAGAGTTGATTGCCAAAAAATTTGTTATTCCTAAAATGTATGTATATTATTTTCAAATGTCTTAAAAAAGGTTTTGCGTTATAAAGTTTGTGTGACATGCTAATTAGCTCACTGCAGCTAACCTAGCTGAAGGTGAGTGTTTTCCCAATTGTGAGTGTTTTTCCAATTGTTCCAAATGTATGCCCTCCTCCTTTTGCTCCCAAGTGCTGTGAGTGGCCACTTGTGATGTTAATAACGGTATTGAAACTGGACCCAAGCCCCAGGCTGGGCAAAATCCAGCTTGGATGGAAGAAGCTCTATTTTGGGCAAATTTTAGCCTGCTAGCTAAAAAAATCAGGACAAAAATACATCTAGCTACAGCGTTGGTGAGGTATAGCACTGTAAAAGAGTCAGAAACCATCCTTCATTTTTTGAATTTCCAGTCAACATGAAGTGCAAGTTATTAATTTTTTGAGGGATAATTATGAAGTAATAAGATTTTAGATAATTCCATTGTGAGAGGACAACTCAACACTATGAGTATGAAAGGATGTGACTACCCCCAATATTTATTTATTTAGAAAAAAAAGAAAGTATGGTTTGTACAGTACTATAAGTCACATTATCATTGCATAAATTTGTTAAGGTTAGGGTTATGTTCAGTTACTTCCTCAACCACGTTAGCTAACTTTTTCCTTCAGAATAAAACGTAAACCCCAATAAAAACGGAAAAAAATCCAATGAACAAGAAACATAAACAATAATTAAACAGTTTTCTGTGACCTTCTGTGACCTGACACAGCAACGCAAAAGTTATTGCTGCACCATCACACTGATTAATCACATGAAAGGAGCAAAGCACACATAGCCTTTACTGGAACTTCAGTTCAGCTTATACAATATCATAAATGATACCGTGTTTTACATTACACACACCCAGACAAGAGCTCAAATGAGCACAGAGGGAGTCAAGGGAGATGTGACAAGTTACCAGATCAGCTTCAATTAATAATTTGCTCGGACAGCCATGTGCTGTGCCTTCCCCAGAGTTCAAACCACAGCTGACATGGCGGTGATAGCAGGAGGGGCAGCACACAGCCACATATCTGTATCAAAGAGAACAGTGGGAATAATTGGCAGGGGACCACGGTCAAATTGACAGCTTCCTTAAGTGTTGGATTAGACTTGCCTCTGTCATAGCCGCATGCCAGAGAGACATGAGACAACTGTGTTTCATCATGCTCCCACTGAGGAAAAGATCTAAGGAGCATTTTGTCAAAAAAGGAAACATTAGGTGAGGAGATTTTAGTGGAAGGAAGAGGGGAAAAGTAAAAATATATATCTATATATATATAGATATATATATATCTATATATATATAAGTGTCATTGATGTCTATCTCTATAATGATAGGATCACTTTTAGTTATCATGGGTATTAATAAAATTTAACATCATTATTTTGTCCACATATATCACTGTATTACAGTATTTGATGTAACATAAGTTTGTGTTAATAAATTTTATGAACTCATTCATCCAAGGGCTGTTAGTGTATGCTAAACAAATGTTTTACAAACCTGAATCTGTTTTGATTGGACTGTTTTCTTCAGTTCAATTTGAGCATAAGTTAAAACATGCTAGCCAGTATATAACTGGCAAACACAGCACTGAACAGCTGTACGCAAAAAAATAATGAAATCATAAAAATATGTCATCAAAAAACAAAGAAAATTACTTAATTGCAGAAATTATGTTGTTGGTAGTGACAATTCTTAACTTTGGCACATTTACTTCAAAACAATGGGATTTAACTGCTCACCATGTGGCCTTTAGGGACAGGGGTGCAGTCTCACTTCCTGCTCTAAAATGCAGAGGCTAAAATAAGGCTCCACCAATAGACTAAAACTCTTTTTTTCAGTAGTGACATGAAAACAGGGGACAGCAAATGTTTTTATTTAAAAATGAAACTTGTGAGAAATCTAAATGTTTTAACTGTAAAGGAATTTAAAAATATCTTTAAAAAACATTTTTAGTTTCACAAGTTGAAATTTAGGGGTTAGGGTTTGAGATTGTCACCTCCAAATATATACTACTCTATAAATGAATTTTGTATATATTTATCTTATTGTCTCAATTAACATAATCCGTATAAATATCTAAGGTCTGAATACCTCTTTGTTTTTTTGTTTTTTTTTATTTTGTTAGTGACACTTCTTATGAATCCTGTATTCTTAGTGCTCTATGGATGTATTTATAAGGTGTTATATGGGATACATACTACCTTTTAATAAGGGCATAAGCTTGTATCATTGCTCTTACGTAGTTATGATTACATGCACAACACTTTATAAAGCAAGAGTACATGACTTCATAAAGTCCATAATGTATAAAATTTTTATTTCAATGAATGTTGCTCAAGTACATGTCACAGAGTGTTTTTTGATGGTCTTGATAGTTTCTGGATGCTATACAGAAATGATACCAGAACCATGTTATAGTGCATTACATTCATGTTTACTTCGTATTATAACATTATAACCATATTGTCTTGCTTTATAAAGTGCTATTCATTAAATTATAACTCCTTATGAGCTATTATAAAGGATTATGCCAGGCATGCCATGTAATGTTTTAGGAATGCCTTTATTAAGCTTTGTGATTAAAGGAATCATAGGAAGTGTTACCATTTTTAAAACATTTTTTGTTTGTTTGTTTGTTTGTTTGTTTGTTTCATATAGTAACTTATTATATATATGTAACTTATTATAATTATATAGTATTAATATTGTCTGAAGTCCAGGCTGAAACACTTCTTGTAACTTCAGCATCAGTGAATGGGACTAAACTGTGACACAGTCACAAAGGCCTTCTTCATACCTGGTATTTACATACGTCTTAAGTTAACTGGTCGCAAGGCAACAGGGAGTTGTAAAACTGTGCACAGCTACCATTTTCATTTATCTTGCATGCATGTCCAGGGATCGTATGTAATTGGACTTTCAACTGGAGGAAGGGTGCTGTGCATATTTAAATAGAGACTGCTAACACAATTTATAAACAAACAGTAGAGGAGTCGAAGAGAGAGACCACATAAAGCAGCCGCTTTCATTTCTGCTGTGATGACGCTGTTGATTAGGCAGTCCGCTATTGTCAGAGATGAATCAGGATGCTTTAGCATTCACACTACAAATGTTATGTTGTCATATGCATTCCTGATCACCTCTGAAGATGGATTGAGATGGTTCTGAGACACGTTAGATTCACAGACTCACTCATTCACAACTGTAGATAGCACTGTCCACTTTTGATTGGATCACCCAAAACATGTGCCAAGTGCCATGTTGGGCATGCTGGGCTTTTTCAGTTCTTGAACTACTGCAACGAGTCTATCCTTTTAAAAGCAAATGTTTTGAAACTTTCTTGAATAGATTCGCCTATAATAATGCTAATATTAACAATAATTCTTTGACAAATAAAGCTGGGCAATGTGGCATCACACAGGGGTGGATGTAACAGAATACAAGTATCATTCTAAATATGTATTCAGAATACAAAAATGAATTATCAGTCTTCAATATTCAGTCTTAGTTACATTTTGTAAAGGCAGTATTCAGAATACCGTTACTTTTTTTTAGGAGAATACTTTAAAAATGCTTGCACACAAAACAAACAAAACATACAATATTTAAAAGAAAAACCATCAATGCTTGTTTATGAACTATGAAACATGCTTGTTAGAAGATTTTTAAAGAGGACCTCAAATAATGGCTTAATGGCTAAAGCCTGAGTAGACAGATAAATCAATGTGATGGACCATTTATTAATCTCAGCATCACTGAGCTCTTTTAGCAGAATGATCAAACTAACAATCTTCTCAGTACTGGATGTGGACTGAAGCAGGTGGTGTGAGAGAGAGAAAAAGTTACAAAATGTTTTAAATGATAAGGAATTTTTCATGAAACATTAAATCAGAATAATTACATAAAGAAAACTGCCAACTACTAATAGCAAGGAACAGTCTGACTTAAAAAACAAAAACAAAAATGTGTCTTACCAAGATTTAAGTTAAATGTATTCTAAATGTATTCTAAATATGTTACTCTTTATGTTTCTTGTTTTTATGTGTAAAAGAAAACATTACTCAGTACATTTAGGACAGTGTATTTAGTATTTAGTATTCAGCCATCACTACTTTTTCAAAGTATTTTGTCCAACTCTAAAATCACAAAATATCAAAATAGTTTTCATGATATACAAAATGTCACATTTTTTGTGGCATCTGATAAGTTGGAACAGACAAAGTAGTGCCACATTTAAAAAATGGCATCAAAAAAACACTAATACAAATCATTTCTATGTAACATGTCACATACTGTCAAATTATCACAAAACTAGAGCCACCAAACGTGATAACTAACATTTGGCTACATGCAATTTTGAGCCTCTACCCCACAAATATAATATCCTCTCTTCATCTTTCCCCATTGGCTTATTATAGGAACATATTCAAACTGTTCTCAAATAAGAATGGTTGAATATCGTTCTGCAAACTGGCATGATTTTATTAGGTCTATCTTTCCTTTATCTGCCTATCACCACATAGGTTCCCTTTGATTCAGCATGTCTGTGAAATTTCAGGCATCAGCAGTCAAGCCTCAGTTTATGATCCACAGCTAACATGGCAGTGATATTTTTTATACTCTTTTTCTTATACTGTATATACTGTCTTGTTCTGTTGTTTTAGTCTCCTTATCCTTTGAGTTAGAGCCACCAAATGTGTGCAGATATAAGGATTCAGTTCATGGTTATATTTATGGTTATGCTTTTAGTGCCTATCAGGCCAGTATAAAGTTACTTTTTGCCCTTGGAGCAATATCATTTGAAATAACATTACCAGTGGTGTCCATGACTGTTAGAGCTGGGCCTTCAATTTCAAGGATATAAATATCATAATTTTGTCAAAACATGAGGGAAAAAAAAAAAACATTTCTGCTAGCAAAGCTAATAGTGACTTGCATTAACATGTTTTATCCTCTCTAGACAAAACACAGACATCTGAAGCTTCTAAAAGATATGTCATGTTTTACTTGAAACTTGTAACAGACATATTAGCATATGTTTTACCTTATAGCAGTTTTACAGTGACTCTTTTAATACAGAGGCCTGGTATAGAGCTGCCACTGCTGTTTTCCATTTCTAACAGCCTATTTATTAGGCTGTCACTTGCATTCATTGCGTATCTAGGACTTCCAGAAGGCCTAGGGTTATTTTTTATTTATTGATTTATTTATTTTTTGGAAATCAAAACTTGATTGGTTGATTCCTCCGTCACTTTGTAAGTATGCTGATGCTTAATAAACTACCTTTTCCAACCTATAGAAGTGCTCACTTAGAGTAGCACTGTAATAGTACTACAAAAGCATGATGTTTCAAAAAAAATTAATCAAAAATTACAGGCTTATATTTTTTCAGTAGCCAGAAATCATTTTCAGTATTATGTTTACTATATGGATTTCAAGTAGCATATGCACCCCACAAAAGACCACACCGTTTTCCACTTTCATTTTCACTTTTTTTTTTTTACCTTCTTTCTTTAGTAAAAGCTAAAACTGTAGCCTCAGTACTTTAGGGCTTGGCCTGAATTCCACATTTTATGAAAGCCTTCCACAACACTGAATAGAAGCCACCACTACTGGAAAAAATACTGAAATGGGCTGCATTGAGAAGACCTATGGTGCATTTACTAAGGTTGAGCCATGGCAATGTGTGAACCATCCATTTTGCTGATGGGAGATTTTATAATACTAGATGACCTTCATATCATCAGAGGGAGCCTGGAGCTGGAGTAATGGATTAGAGTAGTGCTGCTAAAAGTGCAGGCAAATCTCACCATGCCCTTTGCTTTGGTAAGCACAGTGTGTCATTACTAAGACTATATTTTTCTCATGCATTGCTTAAGTCGATTACAATTCTCTGCGTTTAACTATTCTGTTTATTTGTATCATTTTCTCCTTCAGCAAAAAAAACTTTTTGAGAGCTCAGGATTTCTGAGGAAAAATCCTTGTTAGGAGGTTTTAACGGAATGCTCCAACATTTCTGCCAGATCCGTTATGTATGTATGGACAGTAATTACTCTATTTACCATACCTTTTGTCTCAGAACTTGCCTATAGTCAATGGTCAGTTACTGAATTCCTTGAATATTTGTACAAAATGCACATTTTTGTAGAATATTTAAACAATTCTTCAGCTACAGACTTATTAATTAAGTTGTAAGCCTGTATGGTACATTCTTTTAGAGATGGAGCTAGTTTTCTAGAAAAATGGGTGGCCTATATAAAATTATTCTCAATAAATTAACTTAAAAAAGACAATGTAATTTGATTCTTTACTTACTGTTATGACTCCAATCACTCGCATTAACCTGAATGTTTGCATTAGAATACCTATTTCCAATTTTTAAATTCTAAATAACAAATTGTAGTTGTAGGTTGTGAAGGATCTGTTTAAAAATGGTTACTGTGGATGAGATGAACTCTTAATAAAAGCTGTCTTTGTAGTGTTAACTGCCTAACTAATTAACCGATAGGTATGTTTAGTCAAATAAAGAAGTAACATGAAAACTACCTAGTACTTATGGATTAGTGCCGTTAATTATCTGTTAATTAATCTACTGATTTATCATCAGTTTCTTCTATTGAGCAGTCGTGTGTTCAATGTAGTCCTTGGACTTTATTTGACACTTTCCTTTACTTCCACATGTTCATATCAGTAGACAGTTTCTCTTATTAGGAAAAGATAGAAATGTGCACATGTTAACAGTATCAGTCATAGTATTAACTTTTTGGAGCACTGCCATGGAAACCCAGTCTTGGATCCCGAAACAACATGGGATGAGAGGTAAAAGAGTGAAGGACTTGTTTGAATATAATAAAAACTCATTTTTTTCTGAGTTCTATGTGGTTTATTGTGTAGAATCATTTAGAATAAAGGTCAAATGATAATGTAAGCATATTTTTCTACTCTACTTGAGGGGACATGAAAAATAAATACAGAAAAATGAGGATGACAGTGAAGTCTTAATGCGTTTGTAGTATAATTTGTCATTAAATGATCACTTTACTGGCAGGAAAACAAAGTAGTAATGAATTAATAACAATAAACCAATAGATAAATTAACAGATAATTAACAGGACTTACACTTAAGTACTAGTTAGGTCTTATGTTACTTATTTACATGAGCAGATACCCTCATTAGTTCATTAGCAGTGTGATAAGCAGTCAGTAAATAAATAACTAGTGCTTAGTGAGCAGATTAACTAATTAATAAGGAGTATTTAATTACTTAGTAGCACATAATTATCAATTAATTTGCGACCCTTAATGTAAAGTGTTACTAACATATCAAACCACTGACATACATAACTCCGCTCTTTCGTTTTGGATTAACTTAATTCCAATGAACTGATGGCGACCAGATATGTTGATATGTGGCATTGAAACCAATTATGTGAGACCCACATTCACATGGTAAGATTTCACACTAATGATTCAAAACCATTATTGTTCTATAGCATTCTGAAGGCATAAAAGTTGCCATTGTAATTCAAATGATATTCAAATTAAGTTGACTACAGAGAGAATGGCCAGTGTTCTAAGAATCCACTCTTCTCTTACACAAATGGCCAGACAAGCAGAAACAAACAATAGCATCTGTTAGATCTTAGAATACTTGTAGTCCACCTACACAATCGCACCCACATATACACATAAAGCCCTCACTCACAAGAGATCGCAGGGATTTGCCTCGGGCCAGCAGGACAGCAATAGCATAATCAGTTGAGTCAGTGTGCCATGTTAATGCTGCTACACATCTGACTCGACAGTGCTGACGACCGGTCATAAATCAAACTGTGTTTTCCTCCAAAACTCAGGCGGCCTCCATGTTTCCATCACCCCGCATTACAGGGCAAACCTTTCAGAGTGCAGCTCCTCTGAGAGCTCTATTCTGGAGTTTTCCCTTCTCCTGCATTAGCTCCTTCTCTCACAAAAGCTGCTGCATCAACAATGCGCCTCATTCTCTTACTTTGTGCCTGTGCCCAAAGAATAATATTGCCAGGAGTGAGTTGCGCATATCATTGTCAGATACGTCTACCGAAATGAAATGCAGAGAATGGAAGCGACTTGGAATGAATGGAGAATAAAGATTAGAGGTAGATGAGGCTGGGGGGATAGCAAAGCTCTCCCTGGCGAATTCATAATTTTCCTGAGAATAAATTATTCATACATTGTGATTGAAACAATTACATCCAAATCAGAGGCTGGCAGAGCAGAATTGCACTGTCAAGCACTGAAGGTGGAGGAGCTGAGAGATGGAAAGGAGGCAGGCAGTGTGGGGGGCGTGTGAGAGATCGTTATGTAAGGAAATTATATAAGACAACGTTAAGAAAGGACATGGCTGAAAGAGGAGCAAGAATGGGAGCAGGTAGAGGGAAAAAGGTAGAGGCAAACACAAACATCCTTCTGGTTGGTCTACACAGAAGCAAGAGTGGAAAATAACTGGTGGTAGACAGGCTTCACCTTGTCTGTGTTCTAATGGGATGAAGCACAGTGCAATGTTTTTTAATACTAAAAATGTCTCGCAGCTTGATTCAGAGTCAAGACTTAGGACACATGAGAAATAACACAAACAAAACTGACTAAATTACCAACTTTAATACAGCAAATTAATAAAATCTGATTTTGCATGTCTGTTTTGCGCAGCATTACTGCAGTAGCATTCCCCTGTAGCTCGCAGCAGCATCAGGTTTGAAGTGGCTTCAAAGAATGTCATCCATTGTAGAAAAACCTTTAGTCTGATGGACAGAAGAAGTGCTACATGCAATAAACACGGTGTTTAAAGGAAAGAGGCAATACAAATAGAAACGGTTAGCTAGCATATAGTTTGGATCCCTTTCCTTTGAAACTTAATAAAATTTCAGCTGTATTAACTATTATGCTAACTAGCATACAAGCTATATAAACTATATAAACTGCATGCAATCTTTTCACATTGTTTAATAAGCTTAATTTTCAACTTTCAATGATTAAAGCTATTGTTTATTGGTTGTCTACCAGGTTTTGCACAGGTGTCCTAAAAAAAAATAGAACTCCAGTTTTGCAAACTCTTTTTGTCACTTATTTTCCATAAAAATCTCTTGATATTAAATATCTCCTGAAAAATGAATAACTTGTGCCTAATGGCCATTTTGCCTGGAAATGACAGAATTAAAGAGAGGTCTCTGACTTTTGACCAGTATTGAATATTAAGAAACTGGAGCTTTCAGTGAGTCATGGATGAAAAATGTGTCAGTATCCATTTGAGTGACCCATTAAAGATTATAGGGCATCTGGTTGTCACAGGCCCCTTTGCCAAGGGCCCCGATCTGACTGTCAGACATGCAAAGTCACACTTGCATGTCTGTTAGGATAGTCATTGCTGAAATGGTTGGCAAACAGTAGCATGCTTAAGTTGTCAGCTAAAATCTAGCTGAAGTTTTAGTAAGTTATAGATCACATTCCTTTGACACTTAATAAAAGTTCAGTTAGATTAGCCATTAACTTTAGCTAGTTAGCATACAAGCTATATAGACTACAGGCTAGCCAACATTTTCACACTGTTTTGCCGCTTTCCTTTAAGCCCTACATTTACTGTGTGTAGTGTTTCAGTTTTGTCTTTCAGATAGAAATGGAAAATGCAAAGCTTACACATACATCATACTTGATTTTATTTGTGAAGAGTCCACAGATCTTCTTCATAAGCCCCTTTTCTATATGTGCATATACCCTGCCCTGATCATAACCCTGATCCAACTGTACTGTTTGTTTTACATGAAGAATCAGTGTGTACATCTCACAAATGAGAAGAAAATACTAATAATAGACATCTTAAGAAATCTAAAGAGAATGGAAAAGGGGGATGGTTTTTTGTCATGTTTTATGACCGAAGGGATGGCATCCCCTTGCATCCCTCTCAAATAGAGCGCAGTCTACAGCTAATAACGAGACTAAACTAAAATTATTTACTAAAGACTTGAGACTTGACTCACAGTCGCACCCCAGATTCTTAAGACTTGACTCACACTTGCATGAACTGATTTGTGAACATCTCTGTACACAATGTGCTTCTTTTTAAAGCCTAGAGCGTTCTATTGCAATATTGTCTTAAATGGAAATGACAAATTACCACATGCCTAGATAAGCCCTTAGCTAATGTTGGCAATCTAAATTTTGCTGTAATATAATATGTTCAGTTACCATTCTAACATGTTTGGAAACTTTAACTGCAGATTGTAAACAGCCTTTTGCGTGTCATGTAGTGTAGAAATGCAGTTATTCTTTATGTATAGTATACTTTTTTACTATGCTTAAGTGTTGTTACTTTGTTACTATACTTAACTGTTGTTGAAATTAAATACTTCACTCTTGAAAAGTCTGGCTAATCATTAGGATATTAACAGTACATTGCAACCTGTTCCACTGGCAAGTACATTACAGAAATATTTGATTTTGGGGGGGTGGAGGTAGAGGTAGGTAGTGAGAGTCTGTTTATGATACATTGTGTCCTGTACAAGAAAAAAGATGTATTGGCCCACGAGAGAGACAGAGAGAGACTCAACCAAAAAAGAGAGAGTTTTTGGGTAAGTAAACTTAATTAATTAGTAAAACAAAAGCTCCTTCTCCTTTGTCTTGTTGGAGTAACTTGCAGCCTCATTTCATCATTTAATTTAATTTTTTCCCACCATGTTTTTTTGTTTCCCCAAGACAGGCTGTTTATACGTCACCATTAATCATCTCTGATGGCCCATACGCCGGAGTCACACACAAAACTTTGACAAGGACAAATGCAACATATTTTTCTTCTTAAATCAAAACATCTCTCTAGGAAAAAAAACAACAACAAAAAATAAAACAAACCAAAATAAAAGCCATTGCCCATCCACCGCTTTTACTAATATTAGCTGATGGTTAAACAGAAAAAGCAACCAATGGCAAAAAACACACTAGGAACAAATAAACAAAACAAAATAAAACTAAAGCCTCTGCACATTCACAACGCTCACTAATAATAGCTAATGGTCACAAATATAAGCAACCGGTGGTCACAAAATCACTGGGGGAAAAAAACAAACACACAAAAACCCAAAACATAACTAAATAAAACCGAAACCTTTCACTGTTCACTGTTTTCACTAATATTAGCTTTGTTAAAGCAACCATGGTTACTATTTTCATCCAGTGAAGTGCTGAACATGCACTTTCCCCTCATTCTCCTCACTGTATATTTTATGTTCACTGATTTATTCTAAGTGAAAACATTTGGAATGGCTTTTTTGGAGAGGGATTATAGGGGCCATTAGAAGGGGTTAACAGTGGCATGAAAGAATAAAGACAGTTTCATTACATGCCGACTATTTTTGATTGCATAACGGAGCAGCTGCTGTGCCCTGAAACGTAGCGGTACTTGCAGTGAAAACTCAATTTATCAGATAAAAGAGGGAAAACAACTGCCCACCGGTGCGATCGGAGAACATGTCTCCACTATTTCTGCTGCATGGTTTGATTAGTGCTTAATGACACTGTGAAAGTGTGCAAAGATTACACAGGCCGTTTAGTGTGTAACAGATGTCTAATGGATGGTTTTTGAAAAGGCTGTTGAAGAGTTTTAATAAGCAACCCGTGTTAAGACACATTATTGCCAGGCCAATGCGCACTAATATAAAATACAACTGTGCCCTTAACAAGCTGAAGATGGGAGGAAACTCATGGAGGAAATGGAGGTGGAGTAATCAATGGCTTTTCCTCAGTGAAAACAAATTACCCTGCACTGTTTCTTTGGCTGATTAAACACTATCCTGAATGTCATCTCTCTTTCTTTGACAGTTATAAATAGCCTCTCTATGATATTCCCCTCTCTGTGTGCAGATAATCGCTGGCTTAAGTCTGCTTGTGCGACACTCGCTGTTGTCGCCATGCCTCGTAAATGTGCTGGCACACACTTGACACCATGCCTAAACCACAGGCCATGTTCAATGTCATTAAGGCCTGACCTTTGAGGGCGAACAACAAGCATAAAGCATGAGTTACAGCCAGTGCCACATCTTTAATCATATATTAAATACGTTTTGGGCAGGATTTATGATACTAAGGGGCTTTATGGGGTCTTAAATCCATTTAAAGAGGACGCATCTGAATTTTTCAATGCTGGATGTAGGATGTGTCAAGGGCTTTAGAAACTTGTTAAAACAGTTTAAAACTGCAGTAACCTATAAACAAGGATCTTAACAACTGAATGCTCCTCTACAATCACAGTCTTAAAACTGAGAATGGGTCCAGATTGCCTTCACTGGCTTATCAAGATCAGGCTATAACCCTTGGATTACTTTGGACAGATAACAGCAGGATTAACCCCTTACATGGCCAGGTCCCACTGACAGGTCCAAACTTCAGGGCCACTTTCCAATACCACTTATAAAATGTTTATGAAAAGTTAATAAACATAAACATCTTAAAAGTCATTCAGAAGCAGTTGCATTATTATATATACATATATACCGCCGCTTCATGGCTATAACAGCATCCACTCTTCTCGGAATGCTTTCCACAGATTTTGTTTTTGTGGAAATTTGTGCCCATTCAGTCAAAAGAGCATTTGTAAGGTTAGGGACTGATGTTGTGGCGACAAGGCCTGGATCACAATACATTTCTGTATAATTCTAACTCATAGAGAGTGGTTTCATGTGAAACAGTGCATTGATTTCAAATCTGATTTCTTTACAACAGTTCATTATACACTGTTAGAAATTAAGGTACTTTATTTTTCATTCATGAAGGTACAAACAATGTTAAAGTACTCTCAAAAGGTATGGCAGTGGTTTTAAGGTCCAATTGTTTACCATAAATATGTTTTTTTCCAGGTGAAAAGTACATTCTACCTTTTCATAACCTAATGTTTTAAAACAGAACAAAAAAAAAAAGCCTGGAGACGAGATGGGGTGTGTGGAGTCAATACAACTTAGAAAATATAAATTCAATGGATTATGGTACAGTTATGTCCCCTGACTAAAGGTACTGAGATGTACCCATGAGTATACCACCCCAGTGACAAGAGGGGTACTGCCCGAGTGGCAGTTTTGTACCCTTTTTACTGAGAGTGTAGCTATGTTTTCATTGACTTTCTGCACAAATTGCATGCAATAAAATGAAAACGCATTTGAAAAAAGTGCTTGTTTCCCTCAAACTGAGTTTTAGAGCTGTCATTTTCTTGAAAAAAAAAAAAAAAGTTTCTGGACGTTTCTCTCTGCAGGTGTTGAAAAGTGGCAGCATTTATTTTTTTTTAAAACATTCTCTGGTCCTCCTAAGTCCTGCTCCACCATGTTGTTTGTGCGTGCTGTGAGAGGCACATGAGGAAAATCTGTTAGATGCCACTAAATTTAAGTGTAAATGTTATTTGAATAAAAAATCAGTGAACGTTTTTACAAGATTTGAACAGAAAAAAAAGGTTTGCTGATATCCCTAAAATTTTACAGGCAAAATATTAACCACTTCAGACGTCTGGTTCCTATCACCACCACTGTTAACAATTCTGACTTAGTAATGGCTTCACTTGAATGGAGCATCTCACATCAAACCCCTCTGGATGACTTTACACATTAATGGTTCAATTATGCACAACTTTTGAAGAATACAGAATACAATTGACTTTAAGAGGTAAAGAATTTCAACATAAACAAGAGAACACCCATGTGATCTATCAAAACAAATAAGCAGGCTAATAAAAAAACTATTTGTAATAAAAAAAAAATGCTGTGCTAGTGCTGGGCTCCTGTGTATTTCATTTAATGAACAGCTGGAAGTTTCTCCTCTGTTAAAAAGGCAAAGGAGCCATTTTACAGGAGCAATCAAACAAACATTTAGTTGCAACCAGAGCACTTCCTGAATAGTATTAATCCCAATTAACTCAGAGGCAATTCTCTCTGTGATACATAATGAGCAAATGGATTCTTTTAAAAGGGAGAATGGTGAACAAAGCACAGTGAGTCAATATTGGACTGCAGAGGCTGAGAGGGAGAGAGAGAAAACATGGATACAAAATGCCTCTCGACCACCCACTTTACCATTTGTTGGGCTTTTAAATCATATTTACCAATGGGTAATGGATGGCATTAATTTTCCAAATGCAGAGTCAGTTACTGCTAAAGATTTAAGTTTGATTTGCTTTAAATGCCAAGCAGCAAAGGCAGTGTATAAAAAGGCAACGTGTCCACTTCTAATTAATTCAAAGCATCATCGGTGCAGCTCTTAGCCTGTGGATTTATGTGAATGTATTAAAATGCTTATGTAATCTGTAGGATTACTAGGAAACCAAGGTAGCATTCACTTTATATCTGTATGTTTTTATTTAGACTTTGTGGCTTTTTTGACCCATTGTTTGCTATTGGTTGGTTTTTATATAGAACGATGACAACTTGAAGAACCATTTGAATGCTCTATTTAGTTACTGCCAATTCCACCTGCTAGTTAAGTCTCCCTCTATTGCACAATGGTACCAACGTTGGAGGGGCATAGTTGCTTCTTTTTATTGTATATGGTTCTTTAAAGAACCCTTTAAAATAACTTTATATAGCACCAAAAAGAGTTTCATAATTGTTCCATTTAGTTATAAAGAATCCTTATAATAAGGGGATAATTGCATTACTTACTTTTTCCTTTTTTTTTTCCTGAAGAACCTGTTATATGTAGTTATTTCAAGAACCTTTAAAAAAGCCCTTTTTTGATACTATATAACACCTGTTTTGCTGAGAGTGTAGGAAATCTACTGTGGAATAAGGGCAGGATATTATTTGTGTAATATCAGGGGTCCGTTTGCCCTTGCCACAGGTCTGCTTCAAGGGGTCTAGGCAATTCTCTGAGAGTCCAAAACCACACACAAATCCTCAGATATGAGAGGAAAAGGTGGTGCCGATTGTTGCAGGACTACTTTCTCCAGGGAAGATGCCATTTTATTATCGAGGCTTCATTCACCCACAGCTTGCCAGCAAGTCAAACAAAGCAGGGTAGAGAAAGGTCGCACAATTGCCTCCCCTTAGTACACAAAGCTAGCTTTTGAATTACATTCTGAATATTTACGTTGCAACAGCCAATCAAAGACCATGACTGGTCAGACACAGAGAGAGTGTAATGGGAAACAGCTGAAAAAATGACAGCAAAATAAGGATGACTGAGAAATTAATCCAACCTTAACCTCTTTCTGCAGGCCCCCTAGTGGAAATTTAAATAATACAAAGAAATAGAAATTTTCCCCCCATAACTTTGTTATCAGACTAACTAGGACACTGTTGGCTCTCTTTGTGTTGAGCTGCTATGGAGCAATGAGGATTGAAAGGGGAGGGATGAGAACCCCCTTGTTGTGGAAACAATCAGCACCTCTCCACAAAGACAACCAGAGATACAATGAACAGCACAACTGCAGCTTTCTTGATATACAAAAACTGCTACAATCAAAATAGAAGCTAAACACCATTTAAGTGCTTTTATATATGTTGACTTGCTTGTTCACCTACAAAGACAAAAATCCAGTTCACTTGTGGTTTTGTAAATCATACACATTTCCACTGAAATATTTTCCATTTATGTTATTGAAGAGCAAAAACCCACACAGTTCAACTAAGGGTCCTGCTCCAAACTAGGCAATAATTGCATGCATTTGCTTCTGCGAAAAAAGATTGAAGAAGGGAATAAAATAAATTGCATACATCTGTTACATAAGTTAGACAAATAATTAGAGTTACAATAAGTTTATATTTGGTATGTCAGATATGAGTCTCCCCTTCTGACTTCTTTCTCTTTTTTTCAAGAAATGACAAAAGCATGGAAAAAAGTGAAAGATGTTTTTTTCTTTCTTCAAAATAAGATTGTACACACAACTGTAATCTCTATCAAATTCAGATTATGATAAAATATCTCCTTTTCTTCTTATAAACACAAATGTGATGTGGATTGAAAGTTTAACAACTGTAACATTGACCATAAAGTTCACTATTTTGAGAAAGTAAAAACATCATGGACATTAAAGTTATTACTTATATCACTAATGTTAGATGTCTAGCTTGTTGCTAACAATATTTGCTTTTTCATATCGATGATTTTTCCCAGTTTGAAGCCTATACTAACGTGCTGACGTTCTACTGAGCCTTTTTGGAAAATCAGGGAAGAACGTTACAATTGCGACAACATCAGCAACTGGCTGTCCCACAAAGATGTCATAGATGTCCTCACACTTGTAGCTGAGTACTTGAGCATTTTTGATACATTTGATAATACATCACGTTAGTGTGCATATAATCCAAACCACAAACCAAAGTGTGGACTTTGGGACAGGCCATCTGAAGGTGAAATAGGTGAGACAGCCATGTCTTCAAAATGTTTTGCAAATATCAAGCTATTCTACTGGCATGCTTCTGGTTCATGTCTCTGAGCAGCTGTGTTTTTTTCTGCTCCAGTCACTCGCAATGTTATCCCCCTCATCAGGCAGGCATGCAAATTCCTCAACATTCCAAAAATAGTTAATAGTTAGATTATTTTGAGTCAAGTGATTGAATAAGGCTTGTGATGTAAAAACCAGTTCTCTGCATTGTCACATCACAGGAACATCTTTGAAGACATGAGACTTATACATGTAAACCTGACGGGATATTGTACTATAGATTACAGTGAATAATGTAGTGCCATAATTACATAATCTCCTTGAGCAAATGTCAAATTTACTATTATAAGATCGCTATTCTGTTCAAGCAGTAAGCCACAAGGGGCTATGCATTGCAGCATATTTAAGGGGTGTTGCTAGGCATAACGTGACGCAGAGGTGCACAATCCCCTTAATCATGGTAATAAAAGTGGTTTATTTATTATTAACAGGGCATTGAAGGCATTTTTTAAAAAATACTGTCTTATAATAATACTAATAGCATCCAATATTATTTTTTTAAGTTTCAGTTGGAACAAAAATAGTTAAGATTGTGAAATGCCAAATGGAAAACTGTCCAATCAGGATTTGTTCCTGTGGTATTTAAGTAAATACAGCCAAGTGACCACTCTCATTGGTTAGGCCTACAGAAGCTAAAATTAAGACCCATTGTGTCAGATTATCCATGATCATAATTTGGAACTGAAAGTGGGACCATTTTGATGAGAAAAACATCACTCTAGGCTTCCTTGATGTCCTAGATATGTCACTGACTGTGAATAAAAGGAAAAGTCTGACCGGGGAGAATTGCCTAGTCTTTCAGTTGATAGAAATGAAAAACAGCAGCAGCTCTGCCAAGTTTCTTTACTGAAACATAGTAAACGGCAACATACAAGGTAAAATATATGTCAATGTTTGTTGCATGTTTCAAATTAAAATATGGAATGTCTTTTACAAGCTTCAAATCTCTGTGTTGAATCTAGAATGGACATAAAGTATGCACCATGGGTTGCATTGTACTAACACGCTGTTCCAAATCCCATAGGGGTGCCAACATAAATCAGCATTATTGTGGAGGATTTTCTCATTTCTTAACCAAGTCTTAACATTTATGACAAAACTGGAGGCCTAGCTCTCACTGTCACGGTTTGCCACTGCAATTATCTGTAGTTTCAATAAACAAATTGCTAATAGTAGCTTGTTAACAGTAGGCTAGAGCAACCTTACATTTTCAAAGAGAAATGTAACGATCTTAACAACTTGGCTCAATAATACAGAATTCATTGGATGTGTGCAGTGATTGGTGTGTCTTATTGAATACTTCATAATGGTGTTGAACGTGGCTCAGCCAATCAGATGTTAGAACTAGAATTTTCCATTACATAATGGATTGTGCAATTAAAATTGTTGCTTAATAGATCTACATCAGATGTGGTTAAATACATTTTCCACTTCCACCATTGTGAAACAATGTCTAAACTGTTTTAATTTAGGAAAGCTTTTACTTTTGCTCCTCTTCACAGATTCAGCATGTATCCATCCAACAACTGCACATGAATTTGAGTATCACTGATTACTGTCACTGACAGGCCAGCTAAACGCCCAGAGAAAACACTTGCTATCCAGAGCCAGACTGAAGCCTTGAAAGGAAACAAAGAGAAGCCTTATAAAATTCAGAACATTTCATTATCGTTTTTGTTGTCATTGTTGTTAGGTTTACAAATGGTCTAGTCAAGGGGTTTTTAAGATGGTTCTGCACAATTTTCTGCACTACTTGTTTGCTCAGTCTGCACATTTGCTAAGTACTTGCATGCAAAAGAGACAATAAGAATTCAAGTCAAGCAAAAGTGAACCTATTTAGTGCTCAGTTTGATGTAAGAACATGCCTCCTACATCTTTAAATCTGCAATCTTCCCCACAGGGACATTTCCTTTATACCATGCAACCATAATTATATACCATCTGCAGCTATTGAGTACAGGAAAGACAGATTATTGTATAATCCAGTGTGTGTGGAACTGTTATAGTCCCTGTGTTCTATTATTATAAAAAGTGAACACAGATTTTTGCTTCTTAATTACTTCAAGGTCCCATATTGTAAATTTTTCCAGGGTTTAATTTGTTTTCCCCTGAAATCTATTTAAAAATGTGTAGCTTCATGTTCCAAATCAAGTCTTCATTCATTTTTCATCTTAATTTTTTCTTTTTACATGGAACAGGCTGCTTTTGTTACTCTACCTCTAAGGCCATGTAGACATGTGGCCTTACAGTGGACTTTCAAAATCCCAGAATTGCTTCACTGCTCTCACAACCATGTCAGATAGGAGAGGAATATGAATATACACTGTATGTCCGGACACCCCTTCTAATTAGTGAATTCAGCTACTTTAAGGTGCACCCACTGCTAACACAGGCGTTCAACTGTACACACGCAGATTGTATAATCTCCATAGAAAAAACAGTACTTAACAGTAAAAACAGTAATTGAATGGGATGCTCTGGAGCAGCCGCATATGAGTCTGAGGTTACCATGCTTACAGCCAAATGTGGTATAAAGGCCCCCGGCACTGGGCTATGGAGCAGAATAACTGCATTCTCTGAAGTAATGGAGCTCTATGCAATACCTTTGGAATGAGTTAGAGTGCTGTTTGTGATCCAAGGGCTGTATTACAGAAACTTCCCTTCTTTAGTCCTAAGAGAAGGTCTGACAAGGTGAAGATAAGTTTTTTCACAAATTCATATTACAGAAGCAAATCTTGCCTTAATTTATGAATTATCTTATAGCGTCTTATCTCAAGACGATACTTGCACAGCTGAAACATAAACAAGTAAGCAAAATAACATTAAAAATGTGTTAGTTAGCTAGAAAGCTGCCATTACCAATGTATGCAATAAACTGGAACCTAGAGATACTGTGACAGCGCCCAGTACTGTTATGTAGAGTGTTGTTGCTCCACAGTTTCGTTTTCCATTTAGCCACCAAAGGCTTTAATCAGCATGCCGATCATGATAATGTTATTCTTCCTAATAAATACACATTCAACTCAGTCTCCTCATTATTCACCACCACCACTGGAATATTTTATTTGACAACTTTTCCTTAACATTAATCCACAAAGGTAATAAGAGGGGATAGTGGAGATCATGTCTGCAGTGTCTGGGATTTTTAAAATGAAGAGAAAAAAACGAGAGAGAAAAAAATCTCACAAGTGAAACCACCGTTTTGCAGTATAAATAAATGTAACGTCATTATGCTAGTTATAGTAGTGAATTATACCGCCTGTCACAGTTGCTTAAAAATGACAGAAACAGAATGTTAAAACAGAAGTATTTAGGAACTTTTGTCTAGTTAAGATGCTTCTGTAATACTGTTTTCAAATCTGGACTTAGGATAAGATAATGAACTCAGGAACTACTATTCTGTAATAGCTAGTGTCTTAAATTTTGTCCTAGCTGTTGTCATGATGACTAAACAGATAAGATTTCAGAGTTAGAATGTTTTATAATACAGCCCTAGGACAAAACATCAAACATCAGTACCTGACCTCGCTAATACTCTTGTGTCTGAATGCAATCAAATCCTCACAGCAATGTTCCAACAGTTTCTAGTGTAAAGCCTTCCCAGAAAAGTAGAGGCTGATAATGGTGGATAAACTCCCTATTAATATTCTTGATTTGAAGAGCAAGTGTCTGCAAACTTTTGGGCATATAGCATACTTGTACATTTGCATTTACATTTATTTATGTAGCATGCAGGTGGCATGGTGGCACAGTAGTAGTAGTGCAGTCGACTCACAGTAAAAGGGATCTGGGCTCAATTTCCTGGTCGGGCAACCAGGGTCCTGTCTGTGTGGAGTTTGCATGTTCTCCCTGTGTCTGTGTAAGTTTCCTCTCACCGTCCAAAGACATGCGGTCAAGCCAATTAAACACACTAAATTGCCTCTATGTGTGAATGTATGTGTGATGTTTCCTGCCTTCCGTCCAATGACTGCTGGGATAGGTTCCAGCTACCCAGAAAGATAAGCGGCTTAGATAGTGTGTGTGTGTGTGTGTGTGTGTGTGTGTTTAGCATAGATTTACAAAATGTTAAAGTAGTAGAAGCCTAACTGATTCTGTATTTTTGAGAAGAATTTATGTCCTAAAAGACAAAACTCTTGCAGCTTTGTTGACTTGTCATCCAGCATTTCTTTTAAAATCAATTAATAAAGAGTTTGTCCCCTCTTTGCTGCTGTAACAGCCTATACTCTTCCAGGAAGGCTCTGCAATAGATGTTGGAACATTGCTGTAAGGATCTGATTGCATTCAGACACAAGAGCACTAGTAAGGTCAGGGACTAATGAGATCCACCACTCCAGAGAACGCACTTCCACTACTCCACAGCTCAATGCTGGGGGGGGGCTCTATGCACCTGTACCCAATACTTGGCATTGGAAATGGACACTATAAGCCCATATGCAGCTGTTCCAGAGTGTCCCATTCTATCGGTCAATGCTTTTCTATGGAGATTATGCTAGCTATTTGTCTGCACTTGAACGCCTATGTCAGCAATGGGTGCATGAAAATTGTTGAATTCAGTCTTTAGAAGGACTGTCTGGATACTTTTGGACACATCCTGTTATGAAGTTCTGCTATGTATGTTTAAGTAATCAAACAATAAGCGCAAATTTCAAGAACGCAGGATTATTGTGCTAAAAAACTGAAACACAAATAAAGACATCCTTTTACCACAGCAGAGAGACTGAGCAATTGATTTAATAGAGTCTGAAATTCTGGCCTGAACCAGCCTGAATACAGACTTATAACTTTCTGTCCAAAATTGACCTGATATAAACCACCACATCAAGCCCAACAAAATTCTAGCCGAAGCTGAACCAAACTAGCCCATCACTACCCAAAGTGCAGAAGCTAACAACACAAGACCTTTTTTTGCCAGCAACAAGATCCTATAGCATTAGCATCTTTTAGTGTTCAAACCAAAACTTTCATCAAACCAAATCAGTTCTAACTTGTTCCAAGCTCTTCGCTTCCTTTCAGGGACAAAACTGCCAATCCTTAGAGACACTCTTGTCTCATTGCTAGCAAGTTCTCTTCAACAAGGAACAACAGCAGGCACAACTTCAAAGCCACCTATCTCCCAGATTTGGGGAGATCTACAAACTGTTGGGTTATTGTTTTTGACAATGCTGGTGGCCGTTGTGTCAGAGTCTTCTCAAAAGTTTTCTTAACAGACTTAATGTAGACTTGTTTGAAGAATGTTAGCCACATATGGGACCAAAAAGCCTCTGAAGAACTGAAATGAAACTTCAATTTAGATCAGAGTCTGAAGGGACTGTCTTTGATTAGAAGAAATTGCTGATTTATTAATGAGCATTTGGAAAGAATGACACCAGTAGATATCACTGGTGGCTAAGCAGAGCTCTGGAATCTCTGAAATGATTATAAAGACCATACCATGCTAAAAATGTTAAAAATGTCACATTAATGGCTGAAGAAGATGGTGAATCAGTAAGTTTTAGGAAAAAACATATACACAAACCACAGAGCCCAGATATCTGCTCCAGAAAGGCACTGTTAAACTTAATAAATCATAGCACCTGTCAGAGTGTGGGATCTGACAGGTACAGAATTCAGCCATGAGACTAGCAAGAGGGCCAGGCTGATACCATACATCAACAGGACTGTTTTTCAGATGACGAACAAAATGTCAATGCTGCTGCAGTTTCCAACCAGAAGCTCAAGCATGTCGCCTCAGATGAATTGTCCATAAAGATAGACTATTTTGATCATCATTTTTACAAAAAATCTTCCCTTTACCAAGTTCTAATTGATCTATCCATGCTCCAGCCACAAATATGTTATTTTGTAGCAACTATTGGTTGGACAAGCTTTACAGCATGTTGGCAAAAACCTCATTCAAGCTTAGTTTTTGTCAAACAACCTAAATTTAGGATACATTATTAATGTCACATGATATTTATTTTCATGTGTGAGGAAGGTAACACCTTTAGGATAGAATCAGTTTAGTTTTTGCTGGGTGATAGAGCTTTAATATTATCATTATGGAAAACTCATCACTAGCCCAATTCAGACAGGATTATATTTACATTGAATCCTGAGGAAATTTCCTCTTGTACAGGTGATGCACAGTGATTTTATTGCCACCCAAATCCACTATGTCTGTACTTTTCTTCCACTTCCCCTTAGAAAGTTACAGGCTGAATTACCTACTGTTTTTCACCATGCTCAGCAGTGCTCTGATAATTGTAGTCCCATCCAGATACACATCTTCTTGTTGTTCCATGCAAATGTCACCTCATGTTGATAAAAAAAGATTTTTGACCACTGCTACTCGCTGTATTTTGTCTCCTAGTGCACGTATCAGAGACCCTCCAGAGACCCTTCCTCAGGGGGAGACTGCAATCCTTGGTGTAAAAAGCGTAACGGAGTGTGAGCAGGGAGACCAGAGACTCTGATTGGATGAATGAGAGTAAATGGAAGAAATACCTGAGTACCATGAAACTGCTATTATGTGGACGAAGATTGCAGCATATCAAACTGATCGTCCAGTCGTTTATCTTCAACATGTTTTCTATTACTTATCCTTTGTTTTAATGAGACATAATGTGTCTAATACAAAAAAAAATATATATATATATATATATTTGGTAAGACAAGTAACAGCAGATGATGTTGTGACATATAGGGTTCATTTACTGCACAGGACATAACAATTTCCATTGCAAACATTCAAACTGCACACTTTTTCTGCTAATTTAATTTTATTTCACACTTATCAAATGCTAAAACAAACATTTATGTTACACAACAGCTTAAAGTTGACTGTAACCCAGAAAGGGATGTCTGGCTCTAAATGCTATTCAGACTAGCTATAGCAGCAGTACAAGTACATGCAGGACTAAAGGCCCGTAGTTTGTAACCCCCAGCACTTTAGTGAAGTACAATAGCAGTGATAAGTAGTGATTTCTTCAAAACTAACTTTTGTAAAGTACTAACGTTAATGATTCGGGGCTATGCTCATGACCTGTTTTGAGGTTGCTGAAGAGAACCATCGTAACATTTAAAAGAGCTTCTCTGACATTAAGGTCAATCATAATTGGCTTACAACTTTATAGAAGCTGAGCATTATGCTTTTCTGCAATGCTAAATAGCAGCAGAGGATTGCCACATCTGATTATGTAAGACAATCTCTGGATCCTCCACCTAAATATTAAACACATTCCAAATCATGAAACGGAAAATGGATGCTTTTGACAAATCAAGTAAGAAGTTTGACTCCATACGCTACCTGACAAAACCTTACAAAGAGAAGAAAGAAAAATTAATCAAGATAAAAGCAAGATGCCACAGTCTTCCTGAAAAGGTGACTATAATAGCAGCTATAGGTACAAAGCCTTACTTTTCACAAATACAACAACATCATTTTTGAAACGTTCTCCAGAAATAATGACTAGCTGTATCACTCTCACTCCTGTGGTTATTTTATTGCCATCCAGATGCAAGAGTTGTGTCACTGAGGGCACATGTACAATTTCATTACGTACATTTCTCTGTACGTAAATGAATCCAATCTGAATAGGGCTTTGGTGGTTTCTAACTTGTTTTTTTAGTCAACCTCTTTTGTGTGAATTTTAAAAAAGTGCATAAAAACTGTATGAAAAACGATTAAAATGCCTAAATATTACAAAAGAACCTTTTACGTTTAAATTAGTTGGAAAAGTTCATTTATCAATATAACAGAAATGCAAAAAACAGTGAGGGAGACGGATTTTTCAAATAACTGGAAACAAAAGTTGTGTGTTCGGCACTACGGCACTTCTTCCTCTCAGAACTGTTTGTAGCAGTCATGTTTGCAGGGGTTCGGTGGATCACGGCAAAGTATGACAATGATTTCAGCCCATATCAAACGGGCCACTGCAGTATCTCTGAACTGATAGGAATGCAGCCACATACACCTGACAGAGGGCTACAAGTAATAAAGCTTCAAAAGCTTCAAAAGCTTCAAAACAACAGTCTTTTATGGATGTTTTGGAAACCACACTACAGTCTAGCTCAGCAGTGTAGCACTTTTAAATTGAAAACTCACTGTTATGTAGAAAATGTAAACATAGTCTTGCAAGATCAGACATGATCTCATAATAAGAAGAGCACATTTCTGTGGACTTAAAACGTTTGGTGTTAGTTGGCTAATTATTACTATTATGTTGGCTAATTAATTATTATTGTTACAAAGTTAATATTGTTTTTAACCACAAGTAACATGCTGTCCTCTCATACACATCTGCAACAAACATCTACATACCTAACTGAAGATTTTCTGGGGGAGCTTTTCAGCTTCAACTTACAATAGCATGGCAAGCTTGTTGTCTGCCAAATGCACCATCACCCCCTATGTTAGGCTCTGCCTTTATGAAATATCGGACTGGTTTAGAAATTGTGTACTGTTTGTTCCCACCCTGATAAGTCTATCTTCCCACATTTAGCCCAAAACATGGTCGTCCCCAGGTGTTCTTATGCCAAGATAACATCTGTCCTCGCAAGTCTACTGTATACAAAGAACACTACAATTTTTCATTAGGTTGAATTAACTTTATTCAAATTCACTTGTTACAAAATAACTTCTTCATTGACGAAGCCTAGATAGGCCAATTCATTGTCAAACAACACGCTTGATACATGGACATCTAATGGTAACAGTCACATAATCAGCTCCTTTTGCCCCCACATTGGAATGTTAATCAGAAAATCTGACTTGGCTTGGCAAAGATTCAAAAGGTGATAAGTACAGCTATAACAGGTATTATGCATTCAAACCACTCTAAGGGGACAATAAATTCATTGTCATTAAACAAATGATACATGCAGAATGTGTATAGTGGGAGTACAGGTGTTTGCTGAGTTTCAACCCTCAGAAGGTAATTACTTTCATTTTGCCATTGTATTCGAATGTAATTACATGATTATCTATTTAATTGCATATTACGTTATGAGTTACACTGACATCCTGTATCAATAGCTCCTAGTCTGCACCTCTTCTGGACAACTTAATTCAAAAACTCAAAACATACAATATTTCTGTTTCTACATCCAAATGTGGTATTTATTGAGTTTAAAATCTGCACTTCTGACAGAATTTCACCACTTGCTTCAATGAGCTATGAGTTAGAAATAATTTCAAATTACACCACCAATGGCCAACACAAAGAACAAACACCTACAAAGAAGCAGTCCAACAGCTAACCCCAGAGACTCAAATCAAAATGATAGTTAATAGAGAAGAAGAAGAAAAGAATGAGAAATCAATCAAAACCAAGCATCGCACAAGCCTCCCACAGGCACCGGTTGTACAACATGTTAAAGTCTTTGCTATCAGAGATGAAGAACGAGTCCTCTGCGAGCTTTTCACTTTGCCTTGAGGCCTCTGAGGACTATCTTCACCATTATATCACCACACCAAGTCCAAATTGATCATGAGGCCTTAGCTACAGACAGCTTAATCCACAATGTTCTCCATCACTCTTGGTTTTGTGATCCTTCCTAATGTTGGTGGATTGGATTGTTTTGTTGTTGGCAGTGGTGCTGTTGTTATTTTTCCATCTATTAAAAAGGGACTTAAATGAAAACACCATATCCACCCCCACCATCTATCCTACCCACCTACTCGCATTTACATCAAAGCCAAGCAGATTGATAGCTGTGTTCTAGGTTTTATTTATTATTGTGTAGGGAAACTCTGGTGCATTAGATTAATGTCCCTTCCAGGCTATCAATTTCCTCTCAAACGGAGGCTCCATTAGATCTGGTTTCTATTCAAGTGTTATATTGTTATAATCTGCCCATACTGCACCATTATCAGAGGGACAAATACACTGCTAGAAAAAAAGGGTTCAATATAATTCCAAACAAGCTTCAATAACCTGTAAGAAGTCCTTTTTTTGGTATTAAATAAAAGCATTACAAAAAAAGAAGGACCTGGGTTCGATTCTCCAGCTGGGTGACCAGTGTCCTTTCTGTGTGGAGTTTGCATGTTGTCCCAGTGTCTACATGGGTTTCCTCCCACAGACCAATGACATGCATTCAGGCAAATTGGAGATACTAAATTGCCCCTGTGTGTGAATGTATATGTCTGTGTTTCTGCCCTTTGATGGACTGGAGACCTGTCCCGGGTGTTTCCTGTTTTCCACCCAATGACCACTGGGATAGGCTCCAGCACGATGGGCGATGTGTGACTTTGTGAACATGAGCAGCAGGAAGTCCTAGAAACTCAGCAAACAATCTGTTGAAGCATCTAATCTTAATAATCACCCTAATGAAACCAAAAATAATTACCTAGTACTGTAAAGTTTGTACCACTGTAATGGGCCACCCTGAAAACATTACACTTGGGCCACTTGCCTCACCTCACTTCCCTTAGCAGAACCAGTCACAAAATGATTGCATTTCAATCAACTTTATACAACTTTCAAATGATTCTAAAGAGCGATGCATCTTGGTTAACAAAGCAAAACTCTATAATTAACTGTTTTTGACTAGTATCGGACAGGTACATTATTTAAAGCCCCTGTAAATTCTTCACAAATATGCTCCTTTATTCAGTTCTAAGATCAAAAATATAGAAGTTATCATCAACATTTATCATTCATCATTATCATTTAACTCTCTTCAGGGCCTAGGAATCGTTCCACCCTCTTTAGGCAACTCTGCATGTAAGATTTGTCTTTACTTAGGAACCTCTGAAGGGCCCTTTTTAAGAATGTGAAAACATTAGACCTATATGATTTTCTTCCCTGGTGCATGTTTGATGGAAGTACAGTAACTATAGTTACCAGACAACGACGTGCAGGCCTGGCTCACTGGCTCATTATGTGACTGGGGCAATTGGGTAAGAAGGCTTGTGTTTAATTAGGAGCAGCAGGTTACTCAACAAGAAACTCAAGGAAGTCACTTTATCACATAACTAGGACATCTTAGTACTTTCAGATCCAGTCATAATTTTGGCTGTGTGGAACAGACACACTTAGAGAGATCTGCAGCACTGCAAAATAATAAAAACATAGGAAAACGCTTGAGTGGGTGCAATTTCAAATGTTTAGCCAATCATAAGTAAAGTGAATAAACACAATTTGGATTGACAATGACAAGAAGCTGGAGGCAAAATATTTTCTGAGTACATTTAGGCAGTTTGAAGGAAACACTCAGATGCTTAGCCTGACAGTCTCTCTTTCCACATGACAGTAAGAAAAATTGCTGTTTTTCTTTTTGCCAGATCTTATTGAAAAGGCATATCTTCCTCTTGTAAGAATACGCCGTCCATGACCACTTACACGTGAGAGTGAGGCAATTAGCTCAAAGCTATCAGACAGTTCAGCTCCAAATTAAGGAAAATAAATGAAAAAAGCACATCTCTGCTTCTCTCTCCCACCCAAAAAAGGGCATTGAAGTACTGATCCTGACATAAGTAGGCTATTTCTGATGTCTTTTCCCTGAACTTAAGCTCCAGCATTCACTTAAGTAACACATTGATTAATCGACAACACAATGACTTAAGGGATGGAGTGATGACTGTCTGCTGGCAGCCATTCAATTAACTATCTCAAACCCCCTAAAGAATTGCACTGCCTAGCCTTGGCCACTTCTAACTCCTCAGAATAATCCTTGGATAATTGCAATGTGTACTAGCATGACAGTAGCTTTTTCAACTAACATGTGCTGATCAACTACAATCTTAAAAAATAGTCAATATTAAATATTCAGGGTTATTATTGTAATGAAAATGAAAAATGTGCTAATTAACTGTAACAAAAATAAAAATGTCAGTTTACTAAAGCTAATTAACACTAAAGCTAATTACTTGCCCACTACAACATGAACAAAAAGTAAGTAGTATTTCAGAGTAAAATACAGTTTTTAATGTTTTCAGTGTATGTCAAACTTTCAATAGCCATGAGGTAGCGATGTCTGAGCATCCTAGCTGAGCAGTCTACTGTCATCCTTATTTAACATTGCTAAACTCACCTAATTTGGATCCAATTCGGCTCACAGTTTACACCCTGATTTCTGACAAAATACCAGAATATTCCAAACAAAACTGAAACCTAAAGAAAATAAAAAACAGTGGACAGTGATGTCCATGTACTTTATTAGCATACTTAAGTACTTTTTTTAAGTGTCTGTACTTAAAGTATTTGCATTGTTTTAACTTTTTACTTTCACCCCACTACATTTCAAAATAAAATATCCTGCTTCTTGCTCTAATATTTTCTGTGGGAATGTGTCATTTCTCATTACTCTGCGATGGGAGAACTTGATTTCCTATAATTATATGATACGCATTCAAACCGAAACGAGCCGATCACAGCTTTTTTTTTTATTAAACCTTGCCCCTAATTACTGATTGTCCACTTTTTTACATCTTGTATTCAATATTGTAAGCGTGAAATTGTATAAATTTTACTTTTAATAAAGTACAGATGATGTGTTCTTTTCCATCACTAATAAAAACAAAGCTAAGTCTACTTTAGCACTCTCACAACAAACCAACAGTGAAATTGCAAATAAATAAATAAATAAATAAATAAATAAATACAACTAAAATATGTTTGAGGCCAATAGGGTTACTTGAAGCAAAGCTATAGAAGCTTCTCTAAAGAGTCTTAAATGGATGGGGCTTTAAAAGAATACTCCAGCACTTCTCTATCTGCCACTGAATTTCTCTAAAGGACTGTCTAATGACAGATTCCTTAAACCCAAAAGTGTTTTTTCTGTGGCACTTCAAATAACCACTTTGGCACCTTCAGTTGTAAGAATTTGTGATATATCTGGAGCCTTAAATAAGAGGTTGCCAAATAACAGTCAATGACAACTCTTTGTGTTATTTATCGTAAGCATGACCACATTCTAATAATGATTTATTTTCTTTAATATGTATGCAATACATAGGATATTTCTTGCACGTAACTTGGTCATTACACCTGTAATAGACTGCAGGTAATAGATCATATCTGACTGCAGAGATTTCCCCTCAAATGTTTCACTAAAGATGACATGCACCTTTTATTGCCTACTATTTAAGTGGTAGGCCTACATAAAGCTAATGAAAGAACTTTTCAAGGAGTAAACATGTGCTTGTCAGGAAAATGGTGCATGAATAAAATGGAGAAAGGCAGTGAAAGTAAACAAAAGGGCATGAGAGTAAAACAGCATAATGAAGTCATGATATTTAATTTTCCAGCTCTTATTGCCTTTTTATTTCCAGAGTAGTAAACATTTCCTCGCTTGTTCGGCTTGGGAGTTAGACTGAGACAATCACATTACATACTTCTGAGCTCAGTAGGTCAAACAATGTCCTTTACTAGCTTTGCTTACTTGTATTTTTTTCTCTTTCTCCATTTAGTTATTTTATTATTAGTTTATTGCGTAAATAACTAAATAAAAATGAAGAAATTACTGTAATGAAGACATATTGATTGTGCTCAAGCAGGTCACAAGGTTATGTGATGAATTTAACAAAAAATATGATTGTGTACGAAGATTTTTCTATGCTTGGATGAATTGTAAGCCTGTAGCATTTATTAGGGCTGCAGTGGATCATACTGATATGACTCATGAACGTCTGGTGTGGACTGAAGAAATTTCCTAATCAGCCCATCAGCACAACAAGACATGCCTCACTTGGTAATACAGAATGTTGTTTGTCTGGCGGCTCATGGTACAATAAGGTTTCTCTGTCTCTGTCTCTCTCTCTCTCTCTCTCTCTCTCTCTCTCTCTCTCTCTCTCTCTCTATAGACAGAAGTAAGCATTAGTATTCCAGTGCATGATCCCCATAGCAGTAGCCGGTGCCAGCCACTTAATTTGTCATTTATTGCTCCACGACAACTGAAGTAATTGAACCTTTTGCCCATGGAGCCTCGCTGCCAGCCTGGTGGCCGTTTTTCTCGGCCAGTGCAGCAGTGCCTCTGTTAGGGGGGACCTTGGGAAGAAAATGGAGGGCACCGATCTCATTTAAAGGGCTGCTGAAATGGTTAGCAGGTGTATCCTGTACTGACCCCCTCTGGACTGACCTCTGCATGTATGACCTCCTGCAGGTGCTGATGAAATGGAGATTTGAGGAAGTGGAGATAAAAGTAGTTAAAACACATTGAATCTGACATGGTGGCCCAGGTGATGTTCAACGGGATCATCTGGAAATGATAAAATTTGACATACACTCTTATAAATAAAGGTGCAATAAAGGGTTCTTTTGAATGGTGCTGGAGATGGACCACTTTTGATTACCTAAAGAACCAGGCCTCAACAATGCAACAATGAGAAGGATTTAGTAACCTAGCTGCTGAAATTTAGTTTTTTACTAGTATCATTAATATAATTAATATTATAATTATATTATTTTTATTTAAGGCTTAACTTTTTCCATGACAGCACATTCCATACACATGGAGCAAAGGATTTACAGTACATCTGTCAGATGGAGCCACACATTCAGGAGAGAACCACCAGAAGAGCCATATTTACAACAAATCACCAAACCTCTACTAATTTAGGAAATGTCTGCCTATTTGTCTTCCCACGACAGACAGTGCATCCCTAAAATGCAGGCAATACAAAGTGATGCATTTTATACCTTTTAAACCAGCAATAAATGCAGCAGTAAATGTGACATTTAGTTTCATTTTTGTTTTTTGCCTCTTGCAACAACAGAAGTATGTTGAAAATAGTGGGTTTAGTGGGGTATAATGATTGGTTGGTGGGCCTGCATGTGTATCGTGGCATCATCATCATTACACATTCCCTACTCTCCTACCGGTCTGTAATAAGCATTATGGGCTGCACATCTGTTCGTGCTGTTAAAAATGTTGGGAACTCCTGCTTTAGGGAACTAGAAGTATTTCCTCTGTTGCAGTGTTTCTGAAACCAGTCCTCAAGGCCATCCAGATGGTCATAATTTTTGCCCTATCCTAGCTCCCAACACACCTGAACCAAGCCATTAAGAACACTCAATGCCTGGTACACTTGTGTTGGGAACTGGGTTGGAGTAAAAATGTAAATGTAAATTAGGGGGTTGATTTAAGAAATACCATCCTATAGCATCACTTCAAAGAACCATTGCCAGGACCTTTATTTCTATGGGGAATACATCTCTTTATATGCTGTTTAAGAAGTACAGTTTCAGAAAGATGGTAGGTGTTATTCAAAAAAACAAAAAAATGTGCTTGCATTTTGCCAGGTTTGAGTGGAACAGCCATACATAAACAGTTGAATAAGTGCTCTTATTCCAAGATATGTCTAAATATTCCTAATACATTTCACATGTTCCCACAACCTGCAATACACTTGCATTTAAAATTCCAAACCATTCAGAGTGTCTGAAAGGCCAAAGCTATGGCCAAAACGAAAAATGTAACCACTGCAACACCTGTTGTAAGCATTCCTACTCTCATCCTTCGGTGCCACTAGTCTCTAAAGGAGGTTTTTCTTATTTAAAGACTAGGAAAACCCACCTCTGATTATGTGTCTTAAAGGTTCATAATACATGCTAGGTATTGTGACGAGAGAACATTGATGAAAAAAACACAAACATGATATAAAATTCTTTCAATATAATGAGGGTGAGGGATAGAAATCTGCCTTACAGAAAACTACATAACCAACTGAAGTAAGATAGCTGAAACCTATATGTTTAATTGGTTAGCATGAAATAGAGGACGCTGAAAGGGATTGGACACTTCCTTTGTCAGCTGAAGTGTCGGTGCCTATGAATACAGGAAATGTAAAGTGCACGCTGTTTTTTTTTTTCTCTTGTTTTACATTGGTTACTAGGGCATTTATTTCTTCAATGAAAGACACATGTATGTGTACTGATAGCAGTCAAAGCACATCAAAGGAATATCAAAGCAAGGAAATCCTCTGAATCGCTGAATTACATCTATATCTACGGTTCAAAGACTCTATTGTACTCTAGAATGAGACGCACTGGATAAAATTAAAATATATCCGAATGAAAGCAACCTGGCCGATAACAAATCAGTGTTTATCCGATCTAAAGAGGCAGATATGTGAATGACAGTAGGGGTCTAACATTGTTCTTTGTGCTTTTATTTAGACTTGCATAAATAATGTGATGTACATCTGTACGTATAGAGAAACCATGAAAGAAATTCATATGATAAGGCAATCATTCTTTATTAGGTGGAGTTTTATGTACTACATATGCACTTACTTAAGTTTTGATCTACACATACATGCACATACAATGACTTGCCAGTTTATTGCTTTCACCTACAATCATTAACAGTTTTATCAGAGACTTCTACCATATAGACCATACTATAAACCACAGGTGGGAAACTAAGAGACAGCATCCAGCACAGTTTCCCTGATTTCCCTGGTCTAGCACACCAACTAAACCTGGTAATTATCTGGTGAGTTGATTAAGGTATGCCTAAGTAGGAACATAACTAAACTGCAGGAATCCAGTTCTCCAGGACTGTTTTTCTTTACCCCTGCTATATTTGTAGGTATACAATTACTGACTGCAACTATCTGTTGCTGTAGAATCTATCAGCCCATCAACAGTTTATCAGTCATCAGTGGAAAAGGACCACCACAGGACCACCACTGACCTAGGCATTGCATAGCTCAGCAATGCTAGGAATAGAATAGAAATAAAGAATGAAAAACTGACTAATGAATATATAATAGTGAATAATGAATAAAGAAAAGAAATGAGCCGGTCAATAGACAGAAGTACTGAGATTGAGAACCAATGACTGCTAGAAGCCCTTCAGAATAAAATAAGAAATAAATATAAATAAGACCCTAAGCGACCCCAATCTCCAAGTTACATATCTGTTAATGTTAATCGGTATGCTATCTTATACAACCCATTTCCAAAAAAGTTGGGACGCTGTGCAAAATGTAAATAAAAACAAAATGCAGTGATGTACAAATCACTTAAACCCTATATTTAATTGAAAATAGTACAAAGACAACATATCAAATGTTGAAACTGAGAAATTGTTATTGTTTAATTGACAAATATATGCCCATTTTGAATTTGATGCCAACAACACCTTCCAAAATAGCAACAAAATGCTGGTAAAGTGGTGTAATTTCTAAAAAAAACACCTGGTGGTTAATTGGCAACAGGTCAGTAACATGATTGAGTATAAAAAAGCAGCCCAGAGAGGCTGAGTCTTTCAGAAGTAAAGATGGAGAAGGGTTCACCACTCTGTTAAAGACTGCGTGAGCAAAAGAATAATGTTTCTCAACATAAAATAGCGAAGAACGTTTGCTTTTCATCATCTATGGTACATAATAACATTAAAAGATTCAGAGAATCTGGAGAAATCTATGTATGCAAGGGTCAAGGCCAAAAACCAGTATTTGATGGCCATGATCTTTGGGCCCTCAGGCAGCACTGCATTAATAAAAAACATGATTCTGTAGTGGAAATCACTACAGACTCCTGAAAAACACTGTCTGTGAAAATAGTTTTTCCACAAATGCAAGTTAAAACTATACAACTCAAAGAAGAAACCACACATAAACAGGATTCAGGAATGCTGCCACCTTCTCTGGGCCTGAGCTCATTTAAAATGGACTGAGGAGAACTGGAAAGTGTCCTGTGGTCCAACCAATTAAAATTCATGGACACTCAGTCCTCCGGGCTAAAGACCACACAGCTTGTTATCAGTGCACAGTTCAAAAGCAAGTATTCATTAATGCTGAATGATATATACATGTTTTGGCAACATATGTTGCCATCCAGATGACGTTTTTTATAGGGGAGGCCTTGATTATTTCAGCAAGACAATGTCAAACCACATTTGCATGTATAACAACAGCATTGCTCCATTTTAAAAGAGTCCGGGCACTAAACTGGCCTGCCTGCAATCCAGACCTGTCACCCACTGAAAACATTTGTTGCATTATGAAATGAAAAATATGACAAAGGAGACGTCGAACTGTTCAGCAGCTGAAATCCTATGTTAAGCAAGAACAGGAAAACATTTCACTTTCAAAACTACAGCAGTTGGTCGGTTCCCACCCACCTCCACGAGTGTTGTTATAAGAAGAGGTGATGAAACACAGTGGTAAACATGCCCCTGTCCCAACGTTTTTGGAAGGTGTTGGCATCAAATTCAAAATGGGCAAATATTTATTGCTTTTTGAAAAACACATGCCCATTTTGAATGAATTTGAATGAAAAATTCAAAATGGGCATATGTTTTTCAAAAAGCAATAAAATTTCTCAGTTTCAACATTTGATTTGTTGTCTATACTATTTTCAATTAAATATAGGTATTAAATGATTTGCATATCGTTGCATTTTGTTTTTATTTTACATTTTGCACAGCATCCCAACTTTTTTGGAAATGGGGTACAATTGAAAAATATTTGCCCATTTTGAATTTGATGTCAACAACATGTTCCAAAAAACTTGGGACAGGGGCATGTTTACCACTGTGTTGCATCACCTCTTCTTATAACAACACTCTGTAAGCGTTTGAGAGCTGAGGAGACCGACTGCTGTAGTTTTGAAAGTGAAATGTTTTCCTGTTCTTGCTTGATATATGATTTTCTGGTTCCTGTTTATGTGCAGTTTTCTCTTTGCCTTTTAGAGTTCTAATTAGCATTAGTGGATGTAGCGATGAACTGTATTCACAGACAGTGGTTTTCGGAAGTGTTCCTGAGCCCAGGAAGTGATTGCCACTAGAGAATCATGTCTGAGGACCCAAAGAACATGGCCAGCAAATACTGGTTTTTGGCCTTGTCCCTTTCAAACAGAGGTTTCTCTGAATCTTTTATTGATATTATGTACCATAGACGATCAAGTTCTCTGCTATGTTATGTTGAGAAACGTTATTCTGGAATTGTTGCACTATTTGATCGTGTAGTCTTTCACAGAGTGGTGAACCCCTCCCCATCTTTACTTCTGAAAGATATTTTTATACCCAATCATGTTACTGACATGTTGCCAATCAACAACCAACATCTAATATGTTGTCTTTGTACTATTTTCAATTAAATATAGAGTTTGAATGATTTGCACATCATTGCACAGCATCCCAACTTTTTTGGAAAGGCAGAACCTTGAAGTTACAACTCCACAGAGTGTGGTATAAAGCCCTGTTTTTCACAATGCAAGTTATTAGCATCCCTTACTGCTTATTATTTGGTTGTTGTTTAAAAAACATCCAAAGTATGCAATGTGATGCTTTCTTAAAGAGATTATCAGTGCTTTATTGTCTGGATTTCCTGTACTATGGTGAAATCTCCATATGCGGTCAGTACCGGAGGGAGTGCCCAGGATCAACCAAGATCATGAAACAGGAGCTGACCAGCTAACCCTACTCACTCTCTGAAATGGTTCTTGAAGAATAGCCTGATAAAAGACAAGTATTATACATACCAAACAAGAGTGCAGTTATCCAGTCCAAGAGCAAAAGGACAGAGGCTCAAGCTGATCAAGCTATCTGTGCACATGCCATGCTTGCAAACTGGTATAAGTGTCAGCATATCTTGCTTAAGAGGAGGAAGGAAATGTTTGGAATATCCGATGCCACAAAATTCACAAATATGTGAATTTAAGTGGTCTCAGCCTCAGTTGCTCTGATGCACTGAGAACGGTCCACCACCCAAGTAATATCTGATATTATTTGGGTGAAGGACCTTTCTCAGCATAGCAGTGGTACTGAACTGGCATGTTGTCCTAGCTGGTACAAGTGTATTTGTTGCAACATCTTGCAGGTATACAAAAAGAGACTGTTGCTCATTTTTTCCATGCACAGTTTATGTCAGTCATTCTATAGCCCATCATCAGTGGTCGGTTTCTGACCCCAGAACCACTGCTGGCTGGATATTTCGATTAGTGAATTCTCAACCTAGCAGTGACACTGAAGTGTTTAAGAACTTGAGCAATGCGGCTGTGCCTGAAACACTCAAACCAGCACAAAATACATTACAATGATACACCAACCAAATAATATCTGGTAGGCAGTGGTAGTTCATTTCCATTGATAAATGGGGTAGAGGGGTGCTGATAAAAGGGCACAGTTATTATACACCTAAAATGTGCACCTACAGTACAGTGAGTACTCTTCATTATTTTAATTTACAGTCAAAACAGCCAGGCAATTATTGACTGGAGGTATGTCTGAGAAGATTGGATTCAATGTAGTCCATATAATGTAGGGAAAATTTCAAAAACTGAACAGTTGAAAAAATTATTAAAAAATAAGAGACAATGGCTGTGAGAAGACATATCAGCACTGCGGGTCTGAAAGGATGTGTAGCTGTCAAGAAGCTGCTACTGTTCTCAGAACAATGGACTGGCCACCCCGGAGTCCAGACCTCAACATCACTTAATGTGTTTTGGATTATTTGGGTTGCGAGAAGCAGAAAATGCAACCAACTTCTAACTTTGGACCTGTGGAAAAAATATCCCTGCAAATTTCTTCCATAAACCAAAAACAATTCTCTTGAAAATAATGGAAAGTAAAATAAAGCCAAAGAGGGGACATACTAAATGGCAAAAAAAAAGATATTGTATTTAGATGCTGAGGTGTAATTGTCTGTTAAATATGCTTGCTGTCTTTTTTTCTTGAAGCTGAATCATGAATAACTTATCACTGTTTTGACTGGAAATTAAATATATGAAGGGTGCTTACTGACCTTTTACACATTACTGTATATGGCAAGTGTTTTTGATAAAATGGCCAATAAGTGTAAGCACAGGGTAGGTGTGCCTATTGAGCTGGCAACAGATATGTATTATGTACATATGTATTCTTTATTTATACATATGTATAGGAATGCCAAGACTAAAAACATCATATTCACTGAGAATGGGAAGCCATTTTTTTGCATGTGTGTTTAAACATTTGAGGCTGAGACAAAAAAGAAGGAACAGAAATTGCCTTCAGGATAGTGAAAAAAAAGATAAAATGGTGTGAATTTGTTTTGGCAGAGATGCTGAATGTCTCCTAAACTGATCTATCTTGGGATACTGGGCAATTTTGCATTTCAGAGAAGCTGCATTGTCCATTTGCACTTCTAAGCCCAAATATGTTTACAGCTTTTCTCTCCTATGGGCTCTGGACTAATTGCTATTGCTTATGCCCCACTAAAGAACGTTTGAAGAAAATATGAGGTACAAGAAAATGTCAGACTTCTAGCTTTGCTTAGAATGCCAAAGTAACAAGCGGCCATACAATCTGTGCTTTGTGTAGCAGCTGCAGTGATAAGGTTTTGTTGTGTGAGAGAATGCTGTGTTTCTACCCATAAACAGTATTTCACCTTGAAAAGCACACCAGAGGGTGCCTAACCCTTAAGGACTAACAAAAGCAGAGAGATAAACTGTTGTCTTCTTGTTGTGGTATACTGCACATCCTTATCATGCAGATACCTTAAAAAACAATGGGCATAAATATATATATATATATACACACACACACACACACAACCCTATTTCCCCAAAACTTGGGACGCTGTACAGATTGTACATAAAAATAGAATGCAATGACATGCAAATCATGTAAACCATATTTTTTAAAGGAAAATACTACAATGACAACACTTCAAATGTTGAAACTGAAAAATCATATGGTTTTTTTTTAAAATATATGCCCATTTTGAATTTGATGCCAACAACATGTTCCAAAAAAGTTGGGACAGACATGTTTACCATTGTGTTTCATCACCTCTTCTTTTAACAACACTCTGTAAGCATTTGGGAGCTGAGGAGACCAATTGCTGTAGTTTTGAGAGTGAAATATTTTCCCATTCTTATATATAAATATAGGATTTCAGCTGCTCAACAGTCTGGGGTCTCCTTTGTAGTAGTTTTCATTTCATAATGTTATCAGTGAGTGACAGGTTTGGACTGCAGGCAGGCCAGTTTAGCACCCGGACTCTTTATATATGTATATATATATATATATATATATATATATATATATATATATATATATATATATATATGAATTAATAGTGCCTTCACAGATGTACATGTCACCCATGCCAGGTGCTCTAATGCACCCCTTTAACATCATGAATACTGGCTTTTGAACTGTGCACTGATAACAAGCTGAGTGGTCTTTAGCCTGGAGGAGGACACAGTGTCCATGATTTCCAAAAAGAATTTCAAATTTTGATTCGCTGGGCCACAGGACACTTTTCTACCTCCCCTCAGTCCATTTTATATGAGCTCAGGCCCAGAGAAGGTGGCAGCATTCCTGGATCCTGTTTATGTACTGTTTCTTCTTTGCATTTTAGAGTTTTAACTTGCATTTGTGGATGTAGCGACAGACTGCTTTTACAGACAGTGGTTTTCAGAAGTGTTTCTGAGCCCATGCAGTGATTTCCACAACAGACTCTTGTCTGTTTTTTTATGCAGTGCCGCCTGGATAAATACTGATACTGTGCCTTGTCCCTTGCATACATAGATTTCTCCAGATTCTCTGAATCTTTTAATGTTATTATGTACTGTAGATGATGAAAAGCAAAAGTTCTTTGCTATTTTATGTTGAGGAATGCTATTCTTGAGTTGTTGCACTATTTGCTTGTGCAGTCTTTCAGCGGTGAACCCCACCCCATCTTTACTTCTGAAAGACTCAGCCTCTCTGGGATGCTCTATTTGTACACAATCATGTTACTGACCTGTTGCCAATAAACAACCAGGTGTTTTTTAGCATTTCACAAATTTTGCTGCCTTTTGTTGACCCCGTTCCAACTTTTTTGGAACATGTTGCTGGCATCAAATTCATAATGGGCATATATTTTTCAAAAAACAATGAAATTTCTCAGTTTCAACATTTGATATGTTGTCTTTTTTGGGAATGGGATTGTGTATATAAATATATATACATATATATACACACACATAGTATGTATATACATATATACATATGTATATGTAAATAGCCTAAGAGATGTGATGTTGTGCTATAAATCATAACATACCATGACAAAAAAAACATGTGTAATGCTAATCCTTTAATCTACAGTGAAAGACCAGAGATTCCTTTTCATGAGTTAAATTTGAAAAAATGCAAGTTTATACTAAAGGTGAGTCTTTTTATATAGTTTAGGTTCCAATTTGCAAGTTCTCTACTAGGCTCTCTTACAGTAAGAGCTTTTAAAAGGCAACAATATATTTGGATCTTCGTAAGGCTATGCGCTCTACTCATTTGACTGTCAAAATAATGAGTAGATTACTTGATTACTAATAAAATCAATAGGGGCAGCAAAATGCACACAGTTAGAGTCAAGAAAAGAGCTTAGACTCGTCTTTCTAAAAATACTGGAACACGCTGATACCCACAGTCACTTCACATTTAGGCTATGCAAAATAAACAGATAGCAAAACAGCAGTCAAAATGCATTGTTCAGAGCTGTATTACCATGTACATTATGACTTCCAGTCATGTGGATAAAAAGAACATGCTGTCAGTTGCTTTCCCTGAAGATGAGGCAATGGCCATAGGCTATGCTAGAGAACATGGAGTCATTTCATGAATAGTCATTGGATATAGAGTCTGCTTAAAATTACACAGAAGAATAATTAGTGTACCATTATATGCACCATGAGGCACAATCTTGACTGGCACAATCATTCGACACCGTGCTATAGTGTGAGGTCATGCAAAAGTATAGTAGTGCTAGGGTATATTGTTAAAGGCTCATTTCTAATTGACAACAGAATCTAGTGGAATGCAATATGTCTTAAACCAGAAAAAGCCTTTTTTTAAACATAAGTTTATAATAAAATAAGTGGACGTATGGCGTCCTATTTCACTGAAATCTAAAAATGAGTTCACACATGCCAAACTGCAAGTATGTTCCAAATCTCTTTCCATCTGTCCCTGTCTCCTTTCCTAATCTCCTCCCACTTCAAAGTATGAGCAAGGGAAAGAAGGAGATGTAACAAGGTTTAAGAACAAGTGTTCAGAGAATTATAACTGGAATTTGAGCCAAAAAGAAGCAGTCCAATAAACAAAGATGCATTAGCCAATCTGAGCCATACAATCTTAACTCAACAACTTACATGTGTGTATGGCTTTGCCATGGAGAAAACTCAAGAGTTTTTAAGAGGTATACGCTCCTTATGTGGAAACTGGGAAGGTCATGATACTGCCAGCTATTGTACTGTTAAAGCAATAATTAAGGAATTTTAAAACCACTACCGATAAGCTAATCTTCTCGAAAATGGTATATGATCATTTTGCTTCCATGCAGAGTGAATGAAGAGTTCAAGAGGCATAAATTCACCATCAAACTATAAATTTAAGTGCCTGTAGTGAGTTCTAATAATACATCTTTTAGGCCACAGATTTGGCAAGAAAAGAGAGAGGGAAGAATACACTACACGTAGCACTCTAGCCCTACACTTAATACAACAGCTCTCACTGTTAAATATGGTGGTGGACATGAAATTGTCTGGACAGTTTCTCTTCTAAAGGCCCTGGAAACTGTAGGATGCATGGCAATTGATGTATGAGATTTGAATATTGTATTAAATAGGCCTTCATTCTTTCAGCTTGGTCGATTTCATGATGTCATCGTATTAGATCAAGTGCAATTTAGAAGATGTCATTTCTTAGATTTAGTGAACATAAATGTAGACTTCAGCAGCAGAACTTTCCCAGAAGCCATTGCAATCTGACTTAACAGTATTGAAACACAGGTATGAGGAAGCAAGAAGAAACTGTAGCTGCTGCAGCTGCCTAGACTGTTGCTGGAGGACAGTGTCCTGTCTGTAGCATGAGATAAAGAGTAGAGAGAGTCAAGCAAGAACCTTGGAGGAGTATTGCCATACTATGAAATTTTAAAGGTGGATACGCTGTTATGTTACCTCACATAAGGACGTGTGCATAATGAATTACATTTAAGAGTAGCAAGAATTGTGAGTTTTGTTCTCCATGTGTTTTTTTGGCTGATTAGTGTTAGCCGTTGCCCAATCCCATCTGCTATCAATCTGAGGGCAAACATGTGTAACACCTCTGCAACACATTTAGCCAGTCACTGCATCTTTGTGAGCTGCCACTCACACAACATCCTGAGCTCTTACTGTCCCACTCTGCTGATGACCTAACAAACTGGCTATCAGTTGGCTATCATTGCTCTATATCAACAGAGTGCAAGCAGAGGTCACACTGTACTAAACTTTTGTCAGCAATGTTGCATTTTTATACAATTTTTACTTCTTGTTTAGCATGTTATATATTAGCTAGCTTTCTAGCCAGCCTACTAATATAAGAGCCTAAATACTAGAACATTGTGATTAAATACTAGGATTTATTCTATTTACACATCTATTCACTAGGCACTCTTAATTGAATGCGCAGCACCAAACACTCTACCACACTGCCCTTTTAAAATGTGTGTTTATAGCCACTTCCTTCATATGTACATTTGTGCTTTGACCTGATTATAACTTGTTGAAGACCTCACAATAAACCCAAGGCAAATGTGTAAACATCAAATACAGGTGGAACTGAAATATTGATCATTTGAAATTTCAAGTGATATAACAGCAATAGTGGAAAAAGTACACAACTTCATTATTTAAATAAAAGTATTTTGTAAAATATTACATCTGCAGCAATGCATCCTTTCAATTTCATAGTGTTAAGTCATCTGTTAGAAGTAGAATTCCTCTGATTATATTTTACTTGAGTTAAAGTGCAAAGGTGCTTGCTTTTAAATGTACTGTAGGTATCTAAAGCAAAAGTACTGTGACTGATGGCAGACAGCCATGACACTGAATGAGAGGGCTAAAAAACACCTTTCGATAGCTCACACACTGTAGCATCACATTTGAGAGCCCCTTTCCAGCCATAGCAATTGAACAATGTAATTAGCTGTCTAGTTAGCTACTGTTCACAGTAGCTAAAATGCTAAAATGCTGATGTGTTAACAGATATTAACAGAATAATCACACTATATCACACAGCAGCATTGCACTTTTTATCAATTCCAACTTCAACAGAACATAACAAGATGTAAAAAAAAAATTCAATTCAAATCATTACTGAAGGAATCTGTAAAACAGCACTATATAAAGCAAAAACTTTCTTACCGGAATGTCATAAACAGTTATAAGCTTCAAATGTCTGAGTTACAAGCTCCAAATATCAGTGGACAGCTCCTACTACCACCATTAGCTTGGCACTAATGTAACACTGCAAATACAATAAGGGTGCTAATAGAAATTAGCATTATTGCAGTGGTGGAAATGGGATAAATACAAGCTCCTTATGAAAAAAATGTTGCCATGTTATGACATGCTCAAAATCTGCACAGCAAATTTGCCAGTGTTGAAACTACACCGTGAGTGTTAAATTTTATACTTTCTCAGTGTGTATATAGGTCCACACCAATTTGAGCTAAGGTTACACTTTATGGAGTGTTGGTATTTTACCCCACTTTAACTGTTAAAATGTTAACACTAAAGAGTGGTGTAAAATACCAATACTTCATAATATGTAACTTTAACTCAAATTAGTGAGTATACACAATGAGAAAGTGTTTAATTTAACACTCATAATGTAGGTTTAACCCTGGCAATTTTGTTGTGTGCTTACACTCTCCTACAACACCAGACTCACAGCTTTATCTCGCTGGATATAAAACCAATTGGTAATGCACTCTTCCACACTAGTGGGTGCCCGAAGCAGGGTGGCCCATAAATGGGCCACTGCCCACTCTGCTTGGCATCTCTAAACTGTTCAGTTGTCAGAGGTATGTCAAAACTGTTCTCCTGAGAGCTAATAAAGGGTAATATCCATGCATTGTATACACCACACACGAGCGAGACTCTTGGGTGCACCCTGGTAAACCTCCCGGCATATGTTCCAGTTGTGCTGTGTAAGCCTGGTTTCCACTCTGTTTGTAAGTGGCACATGATCAATGTATGCTGCCTCTAAGTTGAGAAGTCTCAGTCTGAGAAGGGATATCACAGGGCAGAATTAAAATGTAAAATATATAAATGTGTTTTATATATATATATATATATATATATATATATATATATATATATATATATATATATATATATATATATATTATGGCAAGCCAAACAGGAAATATTTAATGAACATTGATATATATGGAATGAACATTGATATATATACAATGAACATTGATATATATGGAATGAACTTTGATATATATGGAATGAACATTGATATATATACAATGAACATTGATATATATGGAATGAACATTGATATATATACAATGAACATTGATATATATGGAATGAACTTTGATATATATGGAATGAACATTGATATATATGGAATGAACATTGATATATATACAATGAACTTTGATATATATGGAATGAACATTGATATATATACAATGAACATTGATATATATGGAATGAACTTTGATATATATACAATGAACATTGATATATATACAATGAACTTTAATATATATATATATATAATGAACTTTGATATATATACAATGAACATTGATATATATGGAATGAACTTTGATATATATACAATGAACATTGATATATATACAATGAACTTTGATATATATGGAATGAACATTGATATATATTGAATGAACATTGATATATATGGAATGAACATTGATATATATACAATGAACATTGATATATATACAATGAACATTGATATATATACAATGAACTTTGACATATATGGAATGAACATTGATATATATACAATGAACTTTGACATATATGGAATGGACATTGATATATATGGAATGAACATTGATATATATACAATGAACATTGATATATATGGAATGAACATTGATATATATACAATGAACTTTGATATATATACAATGAACTTTGATATATATACAATGAACATTGATATATATGGAATGAACATTGATATATATTGAATGAAAGTCGCTGTTGAAGGGTTGAGGATGGCCAAGAAAAACTGTACATCAATAAATGGGCATTAACAAACTCCAGGTGGAGCTTAAAGGAAGGGAATTCTGATAAAGTGACCAGTATCTATACACATTGATCCTGTGGACAGAGTGACCTGAGAGTGGCTGATATATGATGTGAAGACACAGATGGGTGGAGTTTCAATATATACATAATTTGACATGGTGCAGAAGAAGAGTCAGATGAGGCCATAACTTCTGTTTGAAAAATGCTCTTTTATTGAGAGCAAGGGAAAACAGTGCCACTTGAAAAGCAACTGAAAATTGAGGTAGGTCACTCCTAGCCCTGCTCTTTCTTCTGAGGGTCACCAAACACAAACACACTCTCCCTAACTCTGAGCTGGACACAAAATAACAGAGTAAACAAACACATACACACACTGTAACTGAAGAACAACAACATAGCAACATTAAATAACAATGTAAACAGTCTGTTTGGGGGTGTGGGGGGGTGCAAGGCTACAACACACACAACCCCAAAAGTCCCTCTCTGTCCAAACAAAACATTTTATGAATTATATTATTCATTTTTTCATCTCAATGTTCGATCCATGTACATCAATGTTCAATATATATACATTTTCATTCAATATATATCAAAGTTCATTGTATATATTTCAATGTTCATTCCATATATATCAATGTTCATTCCATATATATCAAAGTTCATTGTATATATATCAAAGTTCATTCCATATATATCAATGTTCATTCAATATATTAATGTTCATTCCATATATATCAAAGTTCATTCCATATATATCAATGTTCATTCCATATATATCAAAGTTCATTGTATATATATCAAAGTTCATTCCACATATATCAATGTTCATTCCATATATATCAAAGTTCATTGTATATATATCAATGTTCATTCCATATATATCAATGTTCATTCCATATATATCAAAGTTCATTGTATATATATCAAAGTTCATTCAATATATATCAATGTTCATTCCATATATATCAATGTTCATTCCATATATATCAAAGTTCATTCCATATATATCAATGTTCATTCCATATATATCAAAGTCTTCAATATATCATGTTCATTCATATATCAAAGTCATTCATATATATCAATGATCATTGATATATATCAAAGTTCATTCCATATATCAATGTTCATTCCATATATATCAAAGTCATTCATATATATGTGCATATATATCAATCTTTGTTCTACTGAGATATATATACAATGAACATTGATATATATTGAATGAACATTGATATATGTTGAATGAAAATTTATATATATTGAATGAACATTGATATATATGGAATGAACATTGATATATATGGAATGAACTTTGATATATATTGAATGAACATTGATATATATTGAATGAAAATGTATATATATTGAACATTGATGTACATGGATCGAACATTGAGATGAAAAAATGAATAATATAATTCATAAAATGTTTTGTTTGGACAGAGAGGGACTTTTGGGGTTGTGTGTGTTGTAGCCTTGCACCCCCCCACACCCCCAAACAGACTGTTTACATTGTTATTTAATGTTGCTATGTTGTTGTTCTTCAGTTACAGTGTGTGTATGTGTTTGTTTACTCTGTTATTTTGTGTCCAGCTCAGAGTTAGGGAGAGTGTGTTTGTGTTTGGTGACCCTCAGAAGAAAGAGCAGGGCTAGGAGTGACCTACCTCAATTTTCAGTTGCTTTTCAAGTGGCACTGTTTTCCCTTGCTCTCAATAAAAGAGCATTTTTCAAACAGAAGTTATGGCCTCATCTGACTCTTCTTCTGCACCATGTCAAATTATGTATATATTGAAACTCCACCCATCTGTGTCTTCACATCATATATCCGCCACTCTCAGGTCACTCTGTCCACAGGATCAATGTGTATAGATACTGGTCACTTTATCAGAATTCCCTTCCTTTAAGCTCCACCTGGAGTTTGTTAATGCCCATTTATTGATGTACAGTTTTTCTTGGCCATCCTCAACCCTTCAACAGCGACTTTCATTCAATATATATCAATGTTCATTCCATATATATCAATGTTCATTGTATATATATCAAAGTTCATTGTATATATATCAATGTTCATTGTATATATATCAATGTTCATTCCATATATATCAAAGTTCATTGTATATATATCAATGTTCATTCCATATATATCAAAGTTCATTGCATATATATCAAAGTTCATTCCATATATATCAAAGTTCATTGTATATATATCAATGTTCATTGTATATATATCAAAGTTCATTGTATATATATCAAAGTTCATTCCATATATATCAAAGTTCATTCCATATATATCAATGTTAATTGTATATATATCAAAGTTCATTCCATATATATCAAAGTTCATTGTATATATATCAATGTTCATTGTATATATATCAATGTTCATTGTATATATATCAACGTTCATTCCATATATATCAATGTTCATTGTGTATATATCAATGTTCATTCTATATATATATATATCAATGTTCATTCTATACATTTCAAAGTTCATTCCATATATATCAATGTTCATTGTATATATATCAATGTTCATTCCATATATATCAAAGTTCATTGTATATATATCAATGTTCATTCCATATATATCAAAGTTCATTCCATATATATCAAAGTTCATTCCATATATATCAATGTTCATTGTATATATATCAAAGTTCATTCCATATATATCAAAGTTCATTGTATATATATCAATGTTCATTGTATATATATATCAATGTTCATTCCATATATATCAAAGTTCATTGTATATATATCAATGTTCATTGTATATATATCAAAGTTCATTGTATATATATCAAAGTTCATTCCATATATATCAAAGTTCATTCCATATATATCAATGTTAATTGTATATATATCAAAGTTCATTCCATATATATCAAAGTTCATTGTATATATATCAATGTTCATTCCATATATATCAAAGTTCATTCCATATATATCAATGTTCATTAAATATTTCCTGTTTGGCTTGCCATAATATATATATATATATATATATATATATATATATATATATACATATATATATATATATATATATATATATAATATACATATACAATGATAACTGGATATATGTGGATGACGCTTAAGCCATTCGTCCAGTCCAGTGAAAGCACAGTCACAGTGGACTGGGAATCAATCAAGTCTCTGCAAACTGTCCATTTTTGCCCCATTGTTTGCTTTTTTCCATTGCCTTCAGCTGCATAGTGCAAATGCTGACCTATGGCTGATCCAAACATTTTTATGGCACTGTTAATATAAAAGCCTCTCACAGCCTCTCAATGTACAGTCAACATACAAGTGGCAATCATATATCCAGAGTATGGTAAATCAATAGTTTTTTTTTTTTTTTCTCAACCCATACTTAGTTTGTGGCTTAACTTTAAACCAAGATACTATTTCGATTTTGAGCATCCAACGAAGAAAACACCAGGGCACAGCAAGCTTTACATTGCTGTCCCTTCCTGATTTCTTTGAGCCTCTGTGCTCCACCACTAAAGCTGCTTTGAGTCACGAAGCAATCAGTGAATAACGGTACTTCTCGACGAGAAAAGACATGGAGGATGGCAGAGTGCCATCATTGTGACGGTGGCCCAGAGGCCCATATTCTAAGACAGCACTCGAGCCTGATCACATTTTGATCTGGAAGAAAAAAGTCAGATTTTCCTTCCCGGCAATAATCATGCTTCTGTAGATTACTGAGATTAAGGGATTTGGAGTGGTCTCATGCTGCTGAGGGTGTGTGTCTTCCCCGTGTGATTTCGTCCCTCTCTTATCTCCTCTGCATCATGAATGTTTCTGCCATGGCACACATCAGTGGGAAGCAGGCAAAAATGTGAACACACAAAATGTACAAATAAATATGCATAAAAAAGTAAATAACACACAACTATCTCTCTGGGTCCCGGGGGTGGGGGGGGTGATGCTGGAGTCTATCCCAGCTGTCATTGGGCGGAAGGCAGGATACACTCTGGACATGTCGCCAGTCCATTGCAGGGCAAAAAAGTGAATAATTACAAAAAGAATTTGGATTGTTGAACAGATTTCTTCCATTAAAGCCCCTGTCTTCTCATTTTCATGTTTTTCTTCTAATGGTTAGCTATAGTTTTAGTGATGTTTTTACTTTGAAATAATAAAGAAAGAATGATGTTGATCTTGATTTGATCTGATTTGAGTTGGGCGGGACTACATTTGGGGCAGGTGACATCTGATATGCCAAAGCACGAATCAGGCTTAGTAATACGTATACGTCAGCTACTTGCATACCTCACATAAAGTGACTGATGCTCCAAGTCCCAGCCAAAACTCCTAGCAAGCATGTTATTTAATCTTTTCAAAAAATTTTAACGGTGCTTGTAATGAAGCTTTATAACACCACTGTATGTAGTGTAGCTAGATGCTGCTTGCCACTTATGCACCTGTTGGAGGATCCTACTAGAAGAGATTAACTTTAACATTTACAAGAGCAAGATAGCTAGCAGTCAACTTCAGTTGTTGGAATAAAATGATAGATTATCTTAGTGTTATCTTAGCTACTGCCAATAACATCAAGGCTCATAGTGTGTCACCACAATAGTACTTTACAGGCATGGCGCACAACAAGGAACAAAAGAAATTCATCCAAAGTGTCAAATGGCATTCCAAATCATACCAGAAGGTTGTGTGACCTCAGTTTCAGGAACACGGCCCAACAGTTAGCTAGCTAGCTATAGGTTATGGATATAATGTTAGTGCTGAGCATTCAAATATCATCAAACATGTCTGTGATCTACCCCTCATAAGATGAAAGCCTAAGTTCTGCAACATTAGCTGCAAAATGAAATTACATCTCTAAAATTACCATTACTCAACATTCAGAGGCCAGTTGAGAAAAGCGAAGTAGCCTGTTTTTCTGTGAGAACAGGCTCTTTTCTTTAAAACCAAATGTGTAGGAATACCACACTATTCTGCCTGCTGTGTGTGTCTCTAGCTTCGCTGGCAGTGTCGTCAGAGAATGTATAGTGAAGAGAACTGCTACTAGGTATTGTCTTCCACATTTGTCAAATGCTAGAAGCATGTGCTCCCAAGTGAGTCCATAACAAATGGGTTCCTAATGAGCTTTTGCACAAAATCAAAGTCTGTAAATGCTTAAACTTTATATATTTAAAAATGCAAAAACTTTTCTGAACACAGAACAATACTGCTTTTATATTTTTGAGTGCTTCTGAACTCCAGTTATATATTTAAAAATGCAAAAACTTTTCTGAACACAGAACAATACTGCTTTTATATTTTTGAGTGCTTCTGAACTCCAGTTATAAAACTTTCTAACAGTACCTCATGTACACTCATGACATCAGTGAGAGTGAACCACTTTACTCTGATCAACTCGCCACCCAATCAGCACTTAGTAGCAGCATTGCTAGAATCCTATGGCCCAAAACCTGTTTGTTTTAGTGGAATATACCCTTCTACTTTCCAAAATAAAAAAAAAATGGTAAAAACAAGTTTATTTTTTATTTTTAACTGCCCCATTCATTGAGGACTTGCTCACAGGCGTTTGGCAGACATATTTTGCCACTGTCAATTATTATGTGATCTGACATGCCCTCACAGTTCTAAGCAGCAGTTCAGAATTTCTGGAGCATTTATTTACTATTTTGTTGCATTCATTTATATATGTTTCTTGAAAATAACACTGGAAATGCTTTTTCCCTGTTTAATATTAGCATTTTGCTATACACTACTGAGCCAAAGTCAGAGACCACCCTTCATTTATTTAATTTCCAGTCAAATTAGCCATTAAGTTATTAATTTCTCAGAGTTAGGGAAAACTAGAAGGAGTGCAACAACAGTATACCTTTTAGAATTAACAGTTTAATTGGTAAAAATACATTTTTAAATATAGCTGCAATTATGTGGAATAAAAATTACACGTTGAGAGGAGCTTTAAATATATTTTGAAGAAATGGCTGCTATATATGTGATATTGTGAATCAGTGTCACCCCTTTTGTCTGACTACTACAGTCTGTCATTTTGATATCTTTAACAAGTGGAAATAAGCCTATGGGCTTTATTGTGTTTTTATCCTTGATCATTTTTAAATGCTTGTTCTGTATGAATGCAGTCTTGTGTGTATTTTATTTGTCAAAGAAATCTATCTGCCTAAAATAAAAAAGCAGAACACCTCCACACCTCTACACTTCCAAAGTTCAGTCTTAAAAGTTGGTTGCATTTTCAGCTTCTCAAGTAATTCAAAACACTTTCAGTGATGTTGAGGTCTGGACTCTTGGGTGGTCAGTCCATTGCTCTGAGAACACCAGCAGTTTGTTTGATTTCTTAATTTTCTTCTTTTTGTTTGTTTTCTTTTCTCACTAAGGGCTTCTTGACAGCTACATATCCTTTCAGACTCACAGTGGAAGGATTGACAGAAACAGCTCTGAAGCATGAAAGGAGCTTAATTTTCTTTCAATGATAAAAACTTTAAGTACTGTTAATCTGATAGTGCCAGTTTTAATGCTCTACCAGGTTATTAGGAGTCCCATTTTGTCTAAATCCTTTATCTACTTATCCTTATCTTTTATCTATGTTTCATCTATACTCCAGTTTTGAAAACTTTTGGTTTTTCACATATTTTTATTTGACTTACCTCTGCCTTATGCAAGTGGATTATTTTGCATCTAATCATAAATATTTCATGGAAAAATAAATGACTTGCACTTAATATCTGCTTTCATTAGCAATTAAATAAATAAAGGGTGGTCTCTGACTTTTGCACAGTACTGTATTATTCATCATTAACATCTGATACATATGACTTCCTTCTTCTTGTCAAAAAATTGACTGATATTTTGGAATGAACATTTTTAACAGAATCTCCCCACTTATTTCAATGAGCAAGAAGGAGAAACAATTTTAAAATTGTAAGAAAGAAGAATGCCAGTGGCAGACCTAGAACGGTTAGGCTGCATTTGAGCTTGTGTGTGATCTCATTTCAATGGCAGATCCAATAACAGAAAAGCAGAGTGAGGGGTTTTGGGCTAGTTTTGGTGTTTGTCTAACTCAGTGACATATTTCTGTTGGCCAATGATGCAGCTCAGTGTGTGCAGCTGTGTGCAGGTCTGCTGTAACTCTGCCACCACTCTCTGAGCTTTATCTGCTGATTCACTGACCCTGACCTTCACACTGACGAGGCCAATGCCAGTGACTGTGTCACACACACACATACACACACACATACGCACAGCACATGATAAATGAGGGAGGAAAGAATGAGAAAATGAAAGAGCGAGAGGGGTAAGGGGGAAAAAGACTGGGTCTATGGTGTAGGATAGAGGAAGGAAGAGAAGGAGAGGGAGCAGGAGGAAGAAAATAGGGGGAGAGAGAGATATAGGGAATGAAAGACAGAGAGAGAAAGAGAGAAAGGAGTATAGAGCGAAGAAAGAGTCAGAGTGAGATCAAGATGGAGAGAGAAAGAAACAAAGCGAGAGAAAAAGAAAGAGACAAAGGGATAGAGAAACAAAGATAGACAGAGGAACAGCAAGACAGGGTGAGAGAGAAAAAGCTAAATGGATAGGGAGGAAGAAGTGAAAAAGAGGAAGGGAGAGGGACAGATGAGGAGAGAGAAAGCAAGAGAGAAAGAGACAGGATGACACAAAAAGGAAGAGGGTGTGAGATGTAGAGAGAAAAAGAGAGGGGGAGAAACGGCAGAAGAGAAAGAGAAGGAGGGACAGGGAGAGAGATACAGAGAAGAGAGGAAGAGAGATGGGGAGAGAGAAAAAGGGGAGAGGGAGGGAGGCAAAAGGACAAAAAGAGAGATAGAGAAAGATGGGGAGAAAGAGAGAGAGAGAAAGAGAGAGAGGGGAAGAGAGGGAGTGAAAAAATGAGGAGGAGAGAAAGGGATAAAAGAAGGATAGAGAAAGAGAGGGAGAGAGAGAGAGAGAGAGAGAGAGAGAGAGAGAGAGAGAGAGAGAGAGAGAGAAACAGAGAGAGAGAGAGAGAGAGAGAGAGAGAGAGAGAGAGAGAGAGAGAGAGAGAGAGAGAGTTATAACTGAACTAATCTCTCCTGGGGAAGTTTCTAAATTACTCTCACACACAGACAGGTTGTCAATTCCCAAAGCAGAGCCCAGCTCTCAGTTACAGAGACCTGCTTTCATTAAGGTCCAATATCAGCACTGGCCTTTAAATCTCCCCATCTTATTTCCCCACATCTGTACTCTCATCATTTTATACTGCACTCCCTATTCACAACTACCAATCTTTCCTCATTTTTATAAAACTTCTGAACCTCAGTCAATTGCTTCTAATTAATCGAGAATGTTGCAATTCCTTGTCAATAAACCCAGCAAACTGAATCAGAAACATGCATTAGAAACATAATAGAGGAAAATGATTTCATTCTGACAGTGCAACAATTGCAGTTTCTGCTAATATACCTGTAAGCCATTCTTTGAAATAATTATCCAGAACTTGTAACTTGAAACTCTTTTTGCTGGTGCAAAACACTGTTCTATTAAATATAATTCTGTGACTGAACAAAAACAGCTGCTTTCCATTGTAGCTGTTCAGTATGGAAGTGAATTAATTGGCCATTAGTCTGGCTCACCTAAATGTGGGGTAAATCTCATTTGTGACTCCTAATTTCAGTCTCTGTTAAAGATGCACTCCAGTGGCAAATGTATGAATAATGCATGACATCATTCAGATTTTGAATGGGGTCATCCTATGTAGAGTGCAGTAATATTTAATATTCATAAATCATAAAGTGTCCTCAAACCTGGAGAAATGGCCACCCAATGTGGAGAAGTACACTGTAATAGTCATAATGGTGAGCTTATTTCAGTGTCCATGAACCTATGCTGTATGTGTTTGAGACTATGCTTTATATGTTTGAGACTATGCTTTATGTGTTTGAGCCTATGGAGCGAGCCTATTTGGGTGAAAGACAAAATCACCAGCTATTCTCAGGGATAGCATCGATGTAGCAGGATGTAGTATTCTTGTCATGTCATGAAACTTTTAATTTTGTTTAGACTGAGAACCAAACACAGTTCTAAAATCATAAGGTCTGCCAGTACTGTGTGTCATTACGTTGTAATGTGTTTTATGAGCATCCTTCTATTGTCTGATTAGCGCTAGCATAAAGCTGACTTCCTCTAGGATCCCTATGGATTATTAGCACCAAGCTAGCAGTGTTATTTATTTATTTTTTTTATAATTTTTACCCAATTTTATCCCCAATTTAGTAGTCTCCAATTCCAAACTCTACTTAGGACTCCCCCTATCACACGATACTATGAACGCTAGGACACAGCCTCTACAGGGAACAAACGTATATATATGACATTGTCGAGTTTAACATATTGCAAAAAAAGAGAAAATAAAATACAAAATGTGGCATAATTTCTGAAGAGGCTACATTTCATGTTTTTTCTTAATATGTCAAATTCAGCAGATAAACTTGTGTATACATGTATTATTGACGTATTTTCACTTACATATATATATATATATATATATATATATATATACGTATATATATATAATATATATATATATGCACATCATTTAATTTGTCAATAAATGCATTTTGCTTGTCGAATCACCAGACATTACTAGCATGCTAATAGACATAAATGCATATAACAAGTTATTTATTTATCTTGATTTTTCCCAAATAAATAAATAAATAAATAAGTTGTAAACAAAAGTTATTAGTAGTTATCTTGTGAGCTAGTTTAAAGAACAAAGTTTGGTTTCTCCTGGACGTTCCCAGCTATCAAATTGATTTTTTAAATTCTACCATTCTACCATTAGCACTCTTGATTTAACATAATGAAGTACTGATTATCTAAACCAGTAATTGGATGGTAATTACAAATAATAACGGGCTGCCATTAATAGAAGTATGGCAATGGTTAAACAAATGAGAAAACTTACCAGAGAAACTGCTTTTTAATTCTGATTTTCTCTCAGGTGCATATACAGTTATTTTTCATAATCACATACAAAGCTATATAATTGAGGTGCATCAGGGGCCCCTTTTGCGATTCTTTCATGATGAATGGACCAATAGTCCAAAATGACTTGGAATTCTCTTTACATTCATTTACATTAAAGCTATTAATGTTTATTATTATTATTATTTTACAGATATGAGGTTTTGTTACAACATAACATTTGTGCAAATTCCATATTCTCTCTGGCTGCACATTACTTGGACCTGAAAGTGTTGCAGTGAAAGATGTGCATTTAGTCTGACACCGGCGCTTCTCTCACGTCACTAGCGAATGGTACATGCTTAAGCTAGCATGGCTCTAAAATCTGCATTCACCCTTTACGCGGCTTATGATGGATGTAGGAGAGGATTTCCTCTTGTCTGGGCTGAGTTCTGTTCGGAGCCGAGCGCCATGTCTTGGTCTCCATTTCCCTGCACACTCTGCCATGCACTGCTCGAAGCAAGCAGGATGACATGGCTAATAGAGATGAGTTCCTCAGTAATTCTTTTGGGGGGTGAGGGGTGTTGAATGACAGCTGGCACAGTCTACTTCTCTGCCAGGAAAATATGCAGGGCCAACAGCAGCTCAAGGTCCTTCCAGGTTTGGAGAGAAAGTCAATTGCAAAGTAACTTAACCATTCCCTTTAGCAGGCTCACCTGAGGGTTTTCTGACTGAAGTATATATCCAGGCCAGAGCCACTATGGCCACCTGTCTAAACGTGATGAAATCAATCAAAGTCCACCGGCGGCTGCCATCCCCAGATCGAAAGTCCCCCTCACCATCAATCAGAGCCCAGGCCCCTGACAGCTTTTTTGAGTGGCATCTGGCACCTCTGCACACTTTTATAAGCATCAAGGCTATAGCTGGCCTGCTTACAGCCCAGGCCTATCCTCTGCTGACCTAAGGCACTGCTAATTTGGCATCGCTGGGCAACCTTGACATCAATCACTTGAGAACAACCAATTAGCCTCTCAGCCTTGGCTCTCCCCAGGCCCCATTAAGCCCTAGCAGAGGACTGCTGTGCCAATCAGTAACAATAGGTTTCAGTCAAATATGTTTGAGAGGTATCTAAACAAACTCGTGGAATCCATACAGAAACATTTGTGTCATTCGTCCACTGATTCTCTTGAGAGCAATTCAGTTATCATAACTTAATTTCATCTCCCCACCCCCAGTGTAGGCTGAAGTTTCTTAGTGAAACTAAGTACCTCTATAGGGAATGCACCTCTGCACATTGTAATGCACATTACATGTATTACTGTTAATATTTGCTGAAATGATCATATGATCATATTGGATTTTAAACATTTCGAGTTTGGAACGTACAACTGTCTCAGAGTGGTGGTTTTTTAAAAAAGCGGCATTCATTTGCCCTTCAGAAAACCTTCTTTCACTTTAAGTTTCATATATGGGCATGCCACTAACTACAAAATGATGCACAGCTTAAAAGGTCTTTCATAGATATGAGGTTTTGTTATATTAGTATCAAGCATAGTATTTCTTGTTTGCATTAAACTAACTTTTATTAATTTTATCAGAAGTGAATGGGCAGAAGAGATAGAGACAAACCAATCAAATTAACTATTTATCTACTGTCATTCTAAGCAGGACTCCAGACTATACTTCATTGCATCAATTTTCATGTGATTACTATTGACATTTATTTGTGGTCTCAAAAACGTGCCATTTTGAGATGCAAGCAAAACAAATTAAGGTCACCTTCATCAAAAGACTGTAAATTAGCTCTTAGCTCTCTTTATCTCCCTCTCGTTGATTTGAGAGAGACAATTCAATTAGCTGTTTAATGCCACTTAATTTATGCTGTCACTTTAATGTTTACACAGTTGGAGGAGTGTCTGTCATTATTGTGCAAATCACCATATCTAGCTCAGGAGCTCTCTGAGGAATTTTCTGTTGGTACCTGCCAAACAGTGCCAAGTGGGAATGAAAAAACTTACCTCTGAATCGTCTCTCTTTGATTGGGAGAGAAACCACTGTGTGAATTCGGCTCAGACATGGCAAACCATCTGTACCACTCGCGTTGAGTTTTGCCTCAGCTCAACGTGACAGCTCAGATCATGTGCATCTTTGATAGTTTCATCAAAAAGAGCTTAACTCCTCATTTTGAACCGCCCACCACTCAATATCCTTGATGTTAGCTCAACTAAAGATATATTGACTCTGTCATCACATTATATACTGTACTTCCACTTTTAGTTTTATTTTACTTTATTATTTTTTTAAACCTTTTGAAAAAGGCAGCTGTGCTTTATATAATGTGAACACTTCATAATGAATAGGCCAGTGGAAATGATCCATCTTTATTTGCATTATTACTATAGTGTATATTAAAGTTAAGAAAGTTGTTCTGACTTTCATTTTCCTAAAAACCAAAAATGACCATTTTACAAGGTTCTGTCATGATAGTGATGATATTATTTACATGTTATTTTGATAGACCCCTACAGATTATCACCATATGCTTTAAAGGAATGATTTGGTGAAAAATCCAATTTATACAATCTTCCTCTTCTTCCTCAGCGTCCAGTTTAGAACCACATGCAAAAATAGAGAATGTAGTAACAGCAACAGTAATGAAACTAGGCTATATTAACCAAAATATAGAATACAAGCATACACCCAAGGAAAGACAGAGGAAAGGCAACTCAGTAATAGTAAAACGAGGGGAAAGACATTAAAAATATGAAAATAGATGGAGCCAAGTATGGGAGGCAAATCCAGCCAAAAAAGAAATTAAAATTAAAACAATAAAATGAAAATGCAAACCTTTTTTTGCCATTTATTTTTCCAAACATCTGTGCAAATATCCTGCCAAAATTGAAAATGAAATGAAATACCTACATTTGCAATTTCATTTTTCACATGAGTACGAGCCATTTGTGACAAAAATAAAAATAAATGTAAAACAGCTATTTGTCATTTCATTTTAGTCATTATTCTGGTACTTCATGGCCAAATCTGAAATGAAAAAGCTAATAGAAAAAAGAAAATCCAAGCTTCACTTTGGCTTTGGCTTTTCTTCATGAAATGCAGAATATGTGTCAAAACTAAAATCAAAATGCAGTCTTCATGTTCTTATTTCTATTTCACAGCAATCGGCTGCATATCTGACAAAATGAAAATGCAAAATGGATAAATCAACAGCAAAGTGACAGTTTGTGATTCAGTTTTAGGCGTGGATGCGCTCTAAGTGTCAGAATGAAAAGGCAAATGCAAACGAACATCAGCGCCACCTGCTGGAGATTTACTTTACATTTTCCACTTTTCGTTTTCGTTTTCAAACTGACCAACATGCAAATATATGTTAATTAGCACTAGGCAGAGCTACGGGGTACATTTTAGGACATCCTTAGACCTCCGAGTCAGAACGGCATCATTCCTCAAGGTAAACGACTTCGAGTCTCGAGAAAAACCATAGTCATGACTCAGATCTGGTGAAACTGAACGTCAGAACAAACACCATCAGACCAAACGGCCTCATAGAAAAGGTATCGGACCAAACGCAAGACTGGTCGAGCATATACTTGTTCGTAAAACTATTATGTATCTCGATATAAATGCCAGTATAACATTTCCAGTTTTTTCTGATGGTGTTTGTTCTGACGTTCAGTTACACCAGATCTGAGTCATGATGATGGTTTTTCTCAAGACTCGACTCTACTTTTACTTATGTAATATGAGTGAAGTGCAGTGATCTTTCTGCACTTGCTTGTTCCAAGAAATAATGTGTAAGTGTGGGGTTCATTGTAAAGTGGTTAGATTACACTTGACATGAATTAAAAGAAAGAGGGAGATGGATGATTTTCCAGTAGTGTTGAAGCTTGAGTCTCACAGTCTCCTTTTTCGTTTGTTTGTTTGTTTGCTTTACCACACCAATGTGTACTTCTTAATTAAATTAGTAAATTTCTGGACCCAGTCACAAGCCAGGATGTAAATACTATCCCATATAAATAAAAATAATGCATGGCTACGCATTAGTATCTCGTTCCCACGCCGTACTAAGTCGTGGCCACGCATTATTTTTATTCATACATAATTTAGTCCCAGTTTCCACATTTTATAAATTGTTTATGTTTCGGCATTAGCATTGACAGACTTGTGCATAACAATATCATATATTAGCAAAATTCACAGTTTGGTGCTTCCGTCATTTATCATTTACCTCCTCCTGGATGTTCTCAAAATTCTTGAAATACATACATACATCATCTAAACCGCTTATCCTTCTGGGTCGCAGTGGGGTGCTGGAGCCTATCCCAGCTGTCATTGGGCGGAAGGCAGGATACACCCTGGACAGGTCGCCAGTCCATCGCAGAAAATTCTTGAAATATTGAATGAAAATATTTTTATATATTTAAAATGCCTTCTAGTGTCTAGAAGGTATTTCAAGATAGTATTACACCAAACAAGTTATTACTAAATAAAATTACAGAAATTATGACTGACAGTGATCATTTTGTATAAACAAAAATATCTGTAAACAGGTTGAAAAATCTTCTCATCATGAGAAATATTAGACTTTTTTGACACTGCCCACACTTTTACTTGCGTATTTAGCATTGCTAATTCTCAATCTGAATATTTGCCTTTCCATTTCAAATTTTCAAATTTGGCATGGTGCTTTCCTCCAAACGACTTGCAGAGAAGTCCTGTGGATTTGGGGTGGGGATTAGGCTCTCCTATAATGCAGCTGAGCATCTCTGTGTGCTTTTAAGAAGCACAGCGGTGGCCTGAGGCTGAGCCTGGACATTGCCTCCTGTCTGCTCTCTCTCCCCACTCTCTTTGCGAAAAGAACATGCTCACTTGCTCGCTTAGTGGCCAAAGCAAGCGGAAAGGAGATTACTGCTCGCCACACAAGACCTTCGTCTACGAAAAACCTTAAAGACCCTCGACTGGGGATAAGAGGGTGGCAGGGGTTGAAGGAAAGAAAGTGTCCGAATATCAAAATACAGGCCACGAGAAAGGGCCTGGAATGAAAAAAGATGAGGAATCATAGCCTGGAGTGGCACCTCAGGACTTGTCGATCTCCAGCTTGCCTGCTAATGACCTTCTACAAAGAAAAGCCCCCCCCAAACCCCACCTTCCACCCTCCAAGCATAACCACTCATGTGTCAGATTACTGTGTTTCAGCCTTTTCTTTCACAAAAGGAGCAAAAAGAGCAACAAGAACCCAGCTAAGAGCCTCCTGTGGAGAGAGAGCCACCTAGCCTCAACAGGTTTTGACAAGACAAACATTTGCACTTGGTGAGGAAGTGAAAAAAAAGGATGAATGAACAAGCAGAAAACAGAGCACTGCTCACACTCAGCCTGCTCCAGTGATGGCCTTGGATCATAATAGACTGGAGGTGGAGGATGGTGGGGCAGGGTGGGTGGGGGGTTGGGGGGTGATGTGGCTTTTTAATGCGGCAGACAGTTATTTATAGCATCCTGAGCTGCAGCTCTGCAGGAAAAATTAGACTTCCCCACGATTTATCAGGAGCCTCATTAGACAAGGGATCAGCTCCCAGGCAGGGGCAAAACAGCACAGATGACATTAGCTGTGTTCCAATAGGGAGTCCTCGCACTTTTCTTTTTCCAAAGATTAACTATTAGAAGTCAAACGTTATAGTTGTTAATTTTTTCTGTACTGTTTAAATGTTATTATATAATTACATATTTAATCATGAGTTACATGATGGATTACATTTACATTCAACTGATATTTGCTTTGTGTCCACACTTCCAATGTTTTTCCTTTCTGCAAAGCAACAACTATGCACAACAATAACCTTTCGTCAAATTCAAAGTAGGTCAGACAAAGGAGAAGTGATTGCTGGACATATTTGCAAGCTTTCTTTATTAAAGTCCATTTCTAAAGCTTTTAAAAACATGACACTAAGACACTAAGATCAAAGAGGAATCCATAAAGACAAACACAGCAAGGAATTTCAAAAGCACAGTCTGGGCAAAAAAAACATGAACAAATATTAACGCCACATAAAAGACACACACACAATAAAAAAAGAACAGCAGACTATATAAAGGCTGAACACAGACTAGAAACACCTGAGAAACATAAACACTAAAAGTGATTACAGACTAAACGCAGGTAAGGAAAATGATCAGTGGGCGGCACTACAGAAAAGCAAAATGGGCAAGACTGGGGAAGATAGACAGGAGTGGAACCAGGCCAAGGGAACAGTAACAGAACACAAATGTGGGATTGATTGAAAGTTAAGAATCTGCATTTTGTACAGAATTTCTTAGGTTGTTTCAAAGAGTGAAAAAATCACAGTGAGCTTTTGTCATCATTGTGACTTCTAAGGTTTAACATACCTTTCGTTTCTGTGACTGATTATTTTCAATGGTAGCAGAGGTAGAACTAGTACAGTACTGTCCCTGAAACACTGGCAGTATTGGATGTCTTACAGTGAAAAAACTTAAAGTAAGTCAGGCTTTTACTCTTGGCTGGTTAAATAAGCTACAGAATAACTCTCCTTTGTAGATCGCTAGAGATGTGTTACCAATTCTGCATTTCCCAGTTTATCTACATTCTCTCCACAATACTGTGCATTCCAATACATTTCTGTGTCCAAAGTAATGTGTTAGAACCAACATGCATGACTGAAAGCATGCTCTGATGCTGTGATTATTCTGACGCTATTCAATCCCTGCTGGATTTATCTTGTAACACCCTCTGAATTTTGCTGTTAGTGCAAATAACCTCCATGACAGCCGTTTCAGACCAGATGCATGTAGCAATTTACAACGCTGAGGAATAACATTTAGGATGAGTCATCAGGCCAAGTATAGTTAAACATGGCAAGTCTGTGACTTGCTTTAATCTCCTCATAATCATCCTCTGTGCTCTGCTGATAAGAACATATTGAAGCAAAATGTCATGCTAACGTTATGGCAAAACAACATAAAACGGAAAAAAACAGCCATGGGAATCTGTACGCAAGTATTATGTTATGTTGTGTCTGTTACTATGTTACTGTGTTGTACAAGGCTGAGTATGTTTCTTTTTTTCCTTTCTTTTCTTTCTTAAAATATCTCTTCTGCTAATCATAATTTTGGCAGAAAATCAGTCTGTGTGCTGGAGACATGACTGATGACTTTGCTTCCAAGCACCAAGAAAGCAAAAATGGGGGCACATGCCACTTTACCAAAACTTTACCAAATGTTTTTGTAGTGACTGTTTCAATATGGCCAATTTTAACTAATATTGAGTATAATGTAAAAACATTAGTCAGTACATAATTGCCAAATATAACTTTAAACAGTCATACACTTACACTTGCAGACAAAAATATAGGTTTGGGTAGTGACAATATTTTAAGGTTACACAGTGATTTTCAGACTTTGGCACACATATTTCAGAACAATGGAAACTAACTGCTCACCATGTAGCCATGAGGGACAGGGATGCAGTCTCACTTCCTGCTCATTAATTAATTAATTAATTGAACTGATCATCGAACATGAGTATCTGACCTCACAAATGCTCTTGTGGTTGAATGCAATCAAATCCTCACAGCAATGTTCCAGGCTTCTCAAAAGAGAAAAGGATGTTGCTGCAGCAAAAGTCAGAAATGGCTGCAGTTTGCTTTGGCACTGAAAGATTAAGTAAGATAAAGCAGAGAAACAGAATCAAACACAAATGATGTTTTATTTCAAATTATTATTTTAGCAGCTACAGCTACTCTACCTACTACATAAAGTTAACACAACAAATAGTGCATTTTTTTTTCCTTTGAGAGCCTAATGGCCATGTAATGTTATGAACTGATTTAGGTCTCAACCCTGACTGTGCTATCTGTTCCGTGACTCCTGGACAAATGTGATATGGCAGGCATGCAATGTGATCTGAGTGGTAAGCAAGCTGTTTCAGACAGAGATGTCTGGCTGGACTGTAATTAGCACTGACAGGTACAGGAGATGTTTTGGACCCAGCCACACCTTTAGCCCCAAGAGGTGCTAACACTTCTGCTAATAGTCTGACTTATCTCATCAAAGCAAATGACAAAGTCTTATCTCTCTGCTTTTGTGCTAAGAGGACTGATGATGATGATAATGATGACACTGAACTATATGAGTCCAGTACAGCAAGCTTTCTTTGCTCAGGACATTTCATTAGCTAATGCTGAAGATGTGAAGATTGAAGGTTCACATTTTATGAAGTATTAGGTACACAACGCCAATGCTTTGACTTCCTTATGTATCAAACACTGTTTACATGCTGCAGATTTAGCTTAGCATCCTTTTTGGTAGGCTATTCTGGTGTTTAATGTGACGTGGCTCTATTGGTCAGTAACGCTGGGCAGTGTAATCCAGATACATAGATGAATTCAGTTTGGGCTGTTACTGCATGATGTTGTGACGATTGAGAATATGAAATCTTCATACAACATTCATGGCTGTATGACTACAGCAAAACTGAAAAAAGCCAAAACAAACAAGCAAAAAAACAAACAAACAAAAAATTATACAAAAACGAGAAAAAACCTTGACAATTGCCAGCTATTCCCGCTAGAAAAACCAGCATATTGTGTTCTGGATGCTGGTGCGCTAGTCAGCAGCAATAGAAGAAGATATGCTACACTGCCTGTGCTATTTTTTTTTTTTCCCTGCAGTGATGCTAAGCCCTACACTTAGTTCTATTCTGGACACTAATGTGGAGCTGTTTGCAGTGCAACTGCTAGTTTAGCTATCAGACTAACAGCTCCACGCACCACAAGAAATCTGATGCTCCACTGTCACAAGTTTAAAGGATAACAACTAAAAAGAAACAAAGTTGAGTGACTGTTGTCTTTTGTTGGAGTGACAGCTAGCTGAACCTGTTCTGTGATGTGTAGCTTGTTAGCTTGCTAGCTAAACTAGTACTAGCACCACAAGCAATGCCAATGTGCTTTCGTAGTCAGCAATGGTGATTTCACATTTACTGAGTAAAAAATTTAAAATTATACGTATTTCTTTTTTTGCTCTTCTAAATCAAAATCATGCTCACAGTTTATGCCTTTGGCAGTTTATTACATAAAAGTGATAGAAATTCATCACAATTTTGAAATACCATCATGATATTCAAATACTACAGAATACTGTATCACTGTTATACTTCTCAACCCTAATTGGCCTTATGTGCTGAAAAGGCCAATTGTGGTAAAGGCCATATGCATTTACCACAACTAACTGATACTCTAACCCAAGCTGGATAAGCAATAGACTTAGATGCCACAAATATTGGCACAGTATGACTAAATCACCTCTTCCCCGTTCCTTGTGATCTTTTATTTAATATAGGCTTCAATCAACAGAGACAAATGGGGATTGGCAGGGGTCTGTATGAAAGCAAGAGGCAGCAAGAACTGGCCAGTGTCAAACAGGCAGCAGGGCCTGGAGGATCGATAGCAGCTCTTGATCTGCAATTGATGAAAAGCTTCTGTTCTTTGCTCTCAGATAATCTCATGGCCTGATTTATCTGTGCAGGCAATGTTTTACAGAACATGCGACATTGATTTTGCTTTCCCTCCTCTCTCCAAATCCACCTCCATCCATCCCTTACTCTCACTCACTTTCTGCCTCTCTTTCTCCGTTTTCAACTGCTGTGTTTCATCTTTGTCACTTCTACAGTTCACAATGCTACTTTTTCTTTTCCAATACCAATGAATACAGAATATCAAAATACTGATACTGATTTTTAAATGCACCTCTAAACATGATCAAATTCAAATGCTCCACTACCCTAGAGCGAGAAAAACATAGCCAACAATATGACATCCTAATAAGTGCAAACGGTTGAACTCTCCTACAGGGACAATTATGGGTGTCAAATGTAAAAATAAAGCATTTTCTTCAACTTTTTATTTAACATATTTTATTCCAATATTAATATATTGGACAAAATAAAACATCTCTATCAGAATCTCCATTCAGAATGTCATGTACTCTAGGACTAGGCTTAATCTTTGACCAGGAAGCTGACTCTCTATATCTAAAAGTATCCCCCTTTCTAATTAGGGAATTATGGTGAACTTATTGCATCATTCAATGATATATATACTACTTGCATAATTTGTATAGAAAAGTGTTGCCAATAGAATGGAGCAGCCAATCACAAGCCTAAGGTCAACATACCACGCCAAGCATTGTCTAGAGGGTTATAAAACCCCCAGCATTGGACTGAGGAGATGATTCCACCTTGACACCCCTAAGAAGAAACCCTAGACAAGCAGGTGTTTACAAAGTTTTGGACATAAAGTGTACATCATTTAGCTTTTCATTACTGGTGCTACAAGCAATTTGGTGATAATTCAAGATAGATTTGTAAACAGGATTGAATCAGATTTGTTTATCTTCCACTACTCCATGCCATTTCTACTCACTTCTTCTCCCAGCCCCTTTTTCTCTTTAATTGCCTCTCTCACTTGTACTTTATTCTGCTTAGCTTTACTCACTGTTGTTATGTACTGTTGCTGCATAGCCGTTAGCGTAATCAAAAAGAATGTCCTTAAAGCTTAAAGATCAATCTCTCTTACACTAGAGAGTCTGCAAAAAGAGAAAAGCTGTTGTGTGGATACTTTAAACATAATATGGATAAACTTTACTGTAGAATTTCAGCAAGTAGAGCGAAACGGAAGATATGTCTGAAGATGGCTCGGCTTCTAAATAGCATTTTGCATTAGAGTAGTCTATATTTCTGTACTGTGATGGATGGCAGTAGAAAATCCAATATCTCAAATGTCTCCAAAAATCCACCCTATATGAACAAAGTCCTTTTGTTTGTAGCATTGGGCAGAGAGTTTTTTTTTTACCTTAGAAGATGATGTTTTGGTGCTCTGGCTGAACTGCATCCATGTTGTTTTCATTGCTCACTCCTCTTCATCAGAAGTTTTTGAAAACTCCAACTGCTGCCAAAAACCTCTCCCTTTCACATTTATATAATGGATTCTTCATGGCCTCTTCACGCAGTTTGCTTACGGCAGCAAACGGCACATCAATGCTTTATGCACCTCATCCTCATAACTGTGTAATGGATTTAAATACTTTTTTTGCGAGCAAAGAACTGAAATAGCGTGATGGTAAAGCAGTGAATACTACATGGACATGATTTAATTAGGTGCGCATTGTTACATTTCATGAGAGCAATCAAATTGTTTAAAGAGTCTTGTCAGAATCTGCAGAACAGTAATAGTTTTGTTATTTACATGGGTGGGAGCCACAGAGCTTTCAAACTGCTTCACCATGAAACACCACCACAGGGTATAATTTCCAGAACACTTTGAAGTATTTTTTTTCTTGGAAACTATTTTTTTCCCACTTTTTGTAGCTCTTTGGCATCCATTCTCAGGTTGTCTGTCAACTATTTCACAGTGCTCTGAAATTCAACATTTCCAAGCCACCCAACATCTACTTCTCTTGAATAGCATGTACTGTCATGTACTAATCTGCATTTAGGTCTGTTTACATTTTGAACTGCTTAATATGTTATTAATATTTAATGCACTTTCAGAATAAAAGCAATTTCAGAACAAAAGCCTGCTGTGCTGGTTTCTATGTTCTGCTGGACTATAATGAATGATGACCGGGCAAAGGGAGATGGGGCAAATTTTAGCCGCTTAGAAAGACCTAATGACAAACAAAGATTAGAAAAGCTGCATGAACTATCCAATTAAATTAATCTCATACAGAGTGTATATAGTTGTTTTCAGTATGTATGTGAGCCAAGGGTCCCTTAAAGTCTTTAGTGGACCACTTTATGCTTATGAGATGTTACATTTATGACTCATGAGCAAATGCAATGACTTGATAATATACTTCAACCATTAGCCTACATTAAGTCCTACAGGATTAGCTTTACCTAGGGAGGTGCTGTAATTTCAGTGCTTACTTACAAGATTCTGTGATTTTTAACCCCATATGAATCTGCAGTGTCTGTAGTTTGTACAAGGCAGCCCAAATCCTTTGTTTTCACTACTACTACTACTGTAATCTGCAGCATTTTTGGTAATGGGCTTATTAGAACAACAAGGAAAAAAAAATCTTTCCTTTAGCAAGGAAAATGCAATAGTATCTGAGATGAACTGGAAGTTTGTGTTGGTTTTATTTTTTTTTTTTGCGTAAGGTTTGGAGAGTCCGAATCCATGTGCAAAGTGTCATCATTAGGAGCAATCCAGTACTCAAAGTCATCACAGACAAGCAGCAATAGTTCAGGTTCAAATCCAAGTTCACAAAACCAGAAAAACAAGCAAGGTTCAAAGCAAAAAGAAAGCAAGAAACAGTGCTCAGAACTCACAGAAAATAGCAATACCAAACAAAGCAGTATTTATGCAGAGGAGACAATGAGTCCAGAATAAGATGCAGGTGAGTGTGATTTATAGGTGGGCGGAGCCAGAAAGGAGCTGGAGCTGGAATGAGTCAATGCAGAATGGGGGGGGTCCATGCACTGTTTCTCCACATGTGGCAGAGGGGAGAGCCCATGACAGTTTCTTTGGATCCCTTTCATTGTAATATTAACACTGAAGTGAAAGTCCAGGCTATGACGATTCAGTCCAGGATATCTGGGGTAATTTGGGAAGATTACACAGATACTTTATCCTGTATGATGCCATCGGTCAGATCCCTTACAAATGACATTATCAGACCTCCTCTAGTAGAACTAATCCAGCTTGAATAGGGCTTAATTTGAATGATTTTCAATGAGATCTGTGAATTGAATCCAGTATGAATCTAAAATGTTTGTAGTTTTTACAAGTGAGCTGAGTAATAACTCCAAAGGAAATGACCTTTTAAAATTCACAGAACCTGAAGCTCCTTTGGTGATAGTAATCCTTTTCAAACTGACCTCACGCAACATAATGAAAAATCTTGATAATAGACAATGACATAAATAGAACACTAGGATAATCGCTGAAATGAAGTTGGACTTGGCCCAGTTCCTTTCTATCCTCAAGCTCAAAACAGGTCTACTGTAATCTGCAGCATTTTTGGCGATGGCCTAATTAGAAGGAGAAAGAAACAGAAATGTCTTGAAAATACTTCTAGCTAGGCAATTTGATGTTTTTTGTGGGAGTCGTTGAATGAGCCCACTTTACTAAACTAATGCTATTCTATCTAGCATAAACTTAACTTTTGTTACCTTTTGTTGTTTGATTAGACTTTTCAAATCTAAATGTTGATAAGAAGGACCAAGCTATGATGTTTCAATCCAGGTTATCTGGTAGAATTTGGAAAAATTTCACTTCATCCTGTACAGCCATCAAATCTCTTACAAATTACATTATCTGACCTTCTCTGGTAAAACAAATCCAGTTTGAATAGGGTGTTAGACATAGCAATGATGAGTAAACAAGCAACACTATATGTCTTAACGTTTGGAGACAGCTGCTTATCCAGCACTGAAATCAAGGGTAATAGGAGGGAGTTTGTCTCCTCTTTGCTGCAGTTACGGCGTCTACTCTTCTGAGAAGGCTTTACGCTAGATGTTGCAACACTGCTGTGATGATTTGAGTGCATTCAGACACAAGAGCATTGGTGAAGTCAGGTACTGATATTGGATGATTAGTTCTGGATCACAAATGCCAACTCATCCCAAAGGTATTGGATGGAGCTCCATCACTCCAGAGAATGCAGTTCCACTGCATGGCATTGAGCTTGGTTACACTAGGCTCATGTGTGGCTGCTCCAGAGTGTCCCATTCTATTGCTTATGCTTTTCTATGGAGATTATACAAGCTGGATACTTTTGGACATGAAGTGTAATTTTTATTATTATTGAAGGTAATTTTCAAAAGTCTATTATTTTTACCACTACTATCGTGTCCATGACCCTGCCTCTATTTTCTTCTTTTGTACTTTTGCAAATGCACAGATCTTCTTTCTGTGAATGTACAGTGTCAGATCTCACAATACATATAATTTAATTGGATTATGTTTTTTTTATTTTTCCCATTCAGCAATATTTGAAGTAAACAACATCTACGCATTAAGGTGGGACACAAAAAATGCTAAATTTGACCATTTGACTAATTGTGATGGTAATGATTTATTGATAAACCCTGAATATGTAATGTATGTAATGTTTCATTCAAAATTCAAGTTATTTCCCAAAGACACTCAACATTTATTCTTGATGACACAATCTAATTGATCTGAGAAGCAATACCTGTATCAGTCTGCTGAGCACCAGTTGCTAAGTAACGACCCGTTTTGTGCAGCAGCTAACCATTACTGTGTTTCTACATGTCTTTGGCACATAACAAACACAGGACTTCTATTAAATAATAATTGATTATTTGGTCATATTATGAGGCAGAATGTGATAGCAGGCCAACATCAAGCCTGTTGTTACACCTTAGCAAGCTTTTCAGTCAGTAGCTTTAACGGTGGAACAACTAAAAAGACTGGAATTAGTCTAACAGAATACAATTCAGCAAACAAGATGTGCTGTGAAATGCTTTTCAGACTGACTGGAACAAAACAGCTTTTGGATTAATCTGCAAACACAGAAACACAGAAAAGTATACTGAACCTGATATTGTGACAATTTTAGGCTCTGTCCGTATTGCTAGAGGCTACTACTTTTTTGGCTGAAGAAATTGCCAATATTAAAGCACATTTGATGCAATATCCCAGAATTCCATTATACATGTGATGACTTACTTGTCAATGGCTCATACTTGTGACCAAATCATGGAATAACATGATGCTATTCATGATAACATACAACTTTGACTACTCTATTGCTTAAATGACACTGTTGGAAGGAATTTAAAAGATTATTCCACCCATTTCTAGACATGTTTATTATATAAAGTGACATTATCAAGAAAAAAATCTCACCACTGGTAAATGATAGTAATTCAACCATTATTTCTTGAAAGAAGCAAATGCAGTAGGATGACAAAGTTGACAAACTTGATTAGTAAAAATGTTATAATGTCTAGAAAACAGGTTGAATGACATTGTAATATTATTACATGACAAATATGAGATGCTTTCACTTGCCAAGATATCATTTCATCATCATACCATCTACAGTACGTTGCATGTGAAAACAAATACTACACATCTTGCTTGTTACAACATTCTGTTGCAATGTCCATCATGCCACTGGTCAACTGCCGTCGATCTCTATTTAACTCAAATAGCCCTTCCTGGAAAGCATGTCAAACATCCAAAGGCACATCCAAAGGCTCAACTGACCTGTCACTTTGCACATCTTCCAGAGCAGGCTTCATAAGAAATGACACACTCATTCGTAACTACACCCCATGGATAAGGGAATCCAGTAACCAAGGTAACCGATATAGCTCCTGCTACCTCCAAGGCAGCACTTGATGATCTGTATGGCATTGTCTGAGCTGGCACTGTTGCTCTTTCAGCTGCCAAGAGGAATCTGTTTACTGAAGAGCCAGCCAGAGAGGCTCCCTTGAGCAGGCTTGCTACAAAAACTTTAAATCCCCCACCAAAACTGAAGAACAAAAAGCTGACGAAGTGATGCAGGAAGTGGGATTCCTTCCCGTTTTCTTTCTTCTTACTCCTTTTTTCTTATGTTGTGAATGCCACAACTTGAGTGTTAGCCCGGATGCTGCTGCATAGTCTTTCATTTTAGCTTTTTACGCTAGCTGGGCTGGGCAAGGCAAAAGGTAATAATGGCCTTGATGTCTCTGGAGGTGTTTGGAAACAGAGTAAATGAGTGATGCCCTAAAGTGGCTGGGTTGGAGTTTTTGCTTTACCACCGGGAATGAGCAGGGATTGGACTTATCTGACTTTGACAGTAGTGGCCTCAGGCACTTAGGCCTCAGAAGTGCATGGTGAACATTGCATGACACATTTTGGGGAGCTTTCCACGTTAGAGACTCTAACCTTATGAAACTGCTTACAAGCATGGAAACCTGAAAGAGTTAAATGCAATGGAAGATTACATTCTTCTCGTTCATAGTTCATAGTTAATCATTCTAATTGATGTATTCCTGGGGTAAAATCCAGAGAGCATCTCAACTGTACAGTAAGTCCTAAATCCATCATTTTTTAAGTAGACCTACCATTTTCAGTACTGTGGAAAAGTACACTTCATTTCTTAAATCTCACACAAAATGGCCATTAATGACAAGTTATTCATTTTTCAGGAGATATTTGTGAGGATATTTGATAAGTTAATCCAGTAAAGTCAAAGGAAAATAATTGAAAACAGTTCAGAACATTATTTTAACATATACAGAAAATGGGACCCATAACAACAGCACAAAACTGTCATCACACCAAAATTGGCTCCACTCTTGCTTCAGACCTGAAAAAATCTACAGGTGTTTCCGTCCATTCTTCCAACAGCAACCTTACCACAGCACACAGTCACTACTATGTCTGTATCACTGCTCTGTTGCAAATAATTCACTACCAAAGCAATGTCTGCTCAGTGGTGGTCCTATGATGGTTCAATTCCATTGATAGGTGGGGTACAGGAAGGTTGATCAACTGTGCAGTTGAGCTACAGTCAGTAACTGTACAAGATAATAAACTGGCAACTCAACAAACATTAACTTCTGAAGGAATTTCATATTTTTTTTTTTGCCAAGGCTATTGTTTGTCTTTACAATGCATAAAAACCACATTTTCTTTCAGTTGTGAAACACAGTTTAAACGATGGTCAAAAACCACTGTAATAAAGAGCCTCATTCAGTGGCTCTTACCATTTCAACAGCATTGCCGTTCCTTGCCGAGAACAAAGTGTCATAATAGCGCATAAAGTATCTGTGCTTGCTACATCACCTCTGGAGAGGAAATATGAAGAAGTGGAGCAGAAGCTGAATTGTTTTGTCAAAGTGGTTGGCGGCACTTAAAAATGAGTGAAGTGTTTACAGCATGCAGGAGTGCTTGTTCAGAGCTGAGAATAGGTTTGGACAAAGTAGGCCAGGTAATTACTCCCCTAAAACCCTCCAGGCTAGGAGAGAACTTCAGGCTCCACATGAGCGTTTTGTTTTTTGTATTTTAAACAAATTTAATTAAAATGCAACAAAAGAACAGATAATAAAAAAATATATTATTTTGTCTTTCAAAAATGAAAGCAGTAGGTTAATTACTAGGAAACAAAAGTATAGTATATGGTATGAAACAATTTCTTTATAGAAAAGATTTGTTTGTGTCCATCAGGCTCAAGGATAATGGTGGTAGAACTGTTTGTTTACGCAGGAAAAGGCTAAAATAGATTGCACCCTAAAACAAAAAAATGAACTACAAGGGAAGATTTTTTCCTCTTTTTAACTGCAAAATATGCACCTGAAAACAAACACACCTGTCAAATGCAATTACAGTAAATGGAGAAAATATATTTACAATAGGTTTCCAAAGGTCTGAGGCCACTGATGAAAATTCTTATATTCAGCATTCCTTTTTAACTGAATACAACATGGTCAATTTCACATTTTGCTTTAATTTGAATAGTGACCTAGAAATAATACAGAATTTTAAATATTTCTTCCTCATTTTAATTGTCTTAACTTTACTTAACCTCTAAAGTACAGAGAATTCCACTGCATGAGATATCAAAAAAAAAAAAAACTACAAAAACTGCTAAAGCTCTTAAATAATAAACACATATGAAGCCAGCTTCTTATTCAAGTTTTTCATTCCACCTTAAATGGTGCTGCAGTTACATTCATAAATCACATTTAAGGTGGAAGGGAACACTTAGAATGTAGAATGTAGAATACATTTTGAAAAAGAAGCTGATGAATAAGGATCCAACATCAGCTTATCTCAATAAATGCATTAGTTTACCTCAAGAAATACATTTCTAATCAGAAAATACCTTAAACTGGCTTGTGACACAGTCATTGTAATGCAGCAGTATATCTCTGCCATTTACATTTCAGCTTTGATTTGTTATCACTCCAGTGACAAATCAAATACAATCAAGCCAATATAGGTTAACTCCTTAAAATCTCAGGCTTATTACATACTAGCTTATTATTCAGTAATACAGGGACTTTAATGCAAACTGGTTGAGCTATACTTAAGTTACAGAAGTGCAAAATAGAACTTTGGGCCTGTCGGTGGGCCCTGGCCTTCTAAGGGGTTAAAAATGAGATTTATATTAAGCATTCGAGACTTTACTGGCTTTGTTGGATTGGTTGGGGCTTTATTATGTCATTATAGATCACGACTGCTCTGCCAAATGAATTGGAAGTGGAATGCATGATGTCATCGGAATACTATGAGTAGGTATGTAAACATGGTGATTTTTGTGATGCCACAGAAATGATGAATTCCTAACAAGCCGTTCTTGGAGCATAGTTTCCATATATGTAGACTGTATGGACTGGGGAGTCAAGTACATAGCACCTATACTGTTGCATCACTCACTACAGAGTTCCAAACTGCCTCTGGAAGCAACATCAGCAAAAGAACTGTTTGTCAGGAGCTTCTATTGAAAGCAGCTGCACACAAGCCTCAGATCAAAATACACAATGCCTAGTGTGGGCTAGAGTGGTATAAAGCACAGTGTCATTGGACTTTGGAGAAGTGGAAAAGTGTTCTCTGGAGTGATGAATCACGCTTCACTATCTTACAGTGTGATGGATGAATCTGAGTTTTTTGACTGCCAGGAGAATATGCTACCTATCAGAATGCCTATTGCCAACAGTAAAGTTTGGTGGAGGAAGGATAATGGTCTGAGGCTGTTTTTCAGGGTTAGGGCTCAGCCCCTTACTTCCAGCAAAGGAGACTACTACAACATATAAAGAGATTTTACAAAATTACATGCTCCTATAAGGTCCTTTACTGTGCCGGCATGACTGTCCCCCTGTGCATAAGGCAAGCTCCATGAAGACATGGTTTGATAAGTTTTGATAAGAACTCCAGTGGCCTACAGAGAGTCCTGACCACAATTATTTTACTCCAAAAAGCAAGGAAAAATTAGGTTTTACATGATATGGGCTCTTTTATGTGGGTTTGGAGAAATGGACCATAATGTCTGTTTATAACCTACTAAAACTTTAACTCTTTCAACCTTCATGTCATCCCAATAAATAGTTCAGTTCCAGATATACATTCCATAATATAAAAGTCCAACAGTCCCCTCTTTGGAATAGCTCCCAATATAATTTCAGTGCCAATTAATCTCAGTATTGCTGCTGAGCCATGGGCCATGGATGAAAGCTTGCACTTCCATACTATTTAGTAGACTTGTCGAGGACACTTCATAAAATTGGCAAGTGTGCAATGTTTCCACTAAAATTACCACTTTACTACATTAAACTGTGCTGTCCATTGCAGGTGAGTAAAGGAAATGACATGAACGTGTTCATCATGTTTTATTACTGCTTACAGCTGGATCAAGTGGCCATTTAACAATTTGAATCATAGCATACTCCTCACAACACTGTCAAAGCCAACAAAACAACAGGCACTTCATCTGTTCACAGTGTTGCAAAAACAGTGACACACTGTCATCAAGCTATGCCAAAGAAATCCCATCCAACACAAAGGACAACTGTTGAGGCCACTTTCAATAAGAATAAAAAGCTATTTTTGGATATTACAATTATCTTCAGTGGAAATTAATTCAAAAAGCAAAAATCTGAGATATTTCTTAAACTGCAAATTATATCTTTAAATCAATGCAAAACATTTAAGAGATGTTATGCATCCAAAGCACATCTTTTTTTACTAGGGCAGTCAAAGAACTTTGTTTTGTGTACATAATTATGATTAATTGCATTTGTCTTATTTACACAAATTTGATCCTAAAGATTTTTCCATTTAAAAAGCAGTGCATTTTGTTATAGCTATGTCAGTGGACAAAATAAGACTACAATTATGGTTTAAAGGATCAAACTAAGAAAATGTATGAACAGTGTTAAAAAAAACAGTAGCTTTATTAACTTGGTACATTAACATGTTATTCACAAGGTAACTTTGGCGTCCTTAATTTTAAGATGACTACTTTTAACTTTTTACATGAAAGCTTTTCAATTAATCTTTATCTTTAACAATTAAGCAAGATGTTTCTGTTACTGTTCTGATTGGCTGCCCTTTAGTGTGCCTCAGTCCAGGCTGAAACACTCCTTGCAACTTCATGAATAGGTTTGCAAACTGCAATTGGCAAATATATGCAAACATATTGGTTTTTGTGACATCACAAAAACTATAAAATCAAACAGAGCTGCGTTTGCAGCTCAGTTTCCATATATGGACTGCATGGATTGGAGAGTGAATGATATGATTTTCACATTGTTCATATAATATTCTTTTGATTTTAAAAAAGGTTTGAGTTTTCCAGGAGAAAGGCCCTTCAAAAACAGAAAAGAAAAAAAAAATAATAAAGAAGAAGCATAAAACTCTGGTTGCTAAAATCAAAGACAAATAGAGAATCGCTGTCCAGAACTTAACTCAACAGAATATGGAGGAAAGCAAAAACTTAATATGAAAGAGGGATGAGAAAGCCATAAAAAGAAAGAGTGGGGGTGGGGGGGGGGTTGTAGGGATCAGGGTTGAGATGGAGAGATCTGCAGAGAGACTAAGCTAGCTGTCCTGCTTTGGGCCACATCATAAAATCTGCTCTGGCACAAAGTGACTCACCACTCGTTGACATTAGAAGATAGCTTTAAAACAAGCAAGTGCCAACTTTTTACAGCAGGAGGAGATGGAAGAGACACAAGAGAGGAACAAAGACATGGAAAGCTGTTGGAGAGAGCAGATCATTCTATCTGGCATTCATGCATGCATGAAGCACCATTAATAGCTTAATTATCTCTCATTTGAAAAAAGGAGGAGGAAAAAGTGGCACATGCCTTCATGTTAAAGCCAAACTCTGCGGAAGAGACTTTTGGGCACACGGGATAATAAAAAAAATCCTATTAGGTTTTAACAGCCCCTCGAGGAGGCATGAGAACAGTGGATCACAGACATGAAAAAAGAGAAGTGGTGGAGGAAGGGGGCTATTAGTTATTCTAGCCAGAGGAAACACGATTAGGGTCTCGCGATTAGCACTCCCGTGCTGCATTCCCACTTGAAAGCCTAAAGTGATAGACACACAGCCTCTCTCTCCAAGCCTTACTCAATCTTTCCTTTCTACATACCGCTCACATCGCAATGAGCTAAAGAAAGCCTGCTTAGGAATCTTCACAGCCACCTATGCAATCAATAATGAAGAGAGGTTGAGAACAAAGTGTAACATATTTGCTCCAGCTTTTGTATGGGCAGCAAGGAGCATTCACCAGGCCACTTCAGCAAGCGACAGTCAGAGTAAAAGCTAAAATAATGTCAGTTGGAATGCTGCTTCACTCTTAGCCCAAATTCACACCAAGGTGACATGTTAAAGACATGTACACTACCGGTCAAAAACTTGGAATCACCATTTCAAATTCTGGAATCACTGTTTTTAATAATATAAAAACAAATTTTGTGCAGATACATGTTTTAAATGATGCTATGCTAGTACCCCAAAACGTTTCAACTAATTTGCAGGAAGCTGTTCCATAATGATTGAGAAAGCTGTATACTGTGTAATAGTCAGAGACCACTCTTCAAAAATGTCAAAAGAAAATAAGTGAAAAAACATGGTTTATTACACTGGAGTTCCTTACCGAAAGACATTGAGAAAATGGGATGCCTAACAACAGTGCAAGACACCTCTAAAAGTTCAGTCTTAGAGGTTGTTTTTATTTTTTGCTTCTCATGATCCAAGTAATTCCAAACACATCAATGATGTTGAAATCTGGGCTCTGTGGTGTGTAGTCCATTGTTCTGAGAACACCAGCAGCTTCTTTGGCTTTTCTTTCTTTTTTTTAAGATATGAGTAAATCAAGCTTCACTCTTGCTTCACATCTGAAAAAATCCACAGCTGTTTCTGTCCATCCTTACACTGTGAGAAGACAACTCAACACTATGAGTCTGAAAGAAAAAATGGTTCCAACAGATGGCAAAGGGCCCTTGACCACAAGGGGCAGTAAGATATAAAACCATTTACATGGGTCCTGAGTGTGTCTTCAGTGACAGCTTATGATCAGATTTCATGACTGGAGGAAAAGCGCCACACGCATTTACTAAGTCAGTCTCTTGCTGCATTTGGTGTCAAAAAAAATTGTTCTGCAAGTCCCTGTTTGCATTGATTTTCTAAGTGAAAATAGGTTAACACATTATTTACAGAGAACACACTCGAATGTGGCATTTTTGTTGAATTTAACAATATAAACTGGCATAACATCATGCCATGACAGTAACTAAGTAAGTGTGTTCTCTGTAGAGGATGTGGTAGAATAATTTCACTTAGAAAATCAACAAAACATGAAATTTGACCAGAAGCACCCAAACTTTTGCATCCAACTGTACGTATTGTTACAAATGCTTAGACTGGAATGCTTGCAACCAGGATATATATATATATATATATATATATATATATATATATATATATATATATATATATATATATAACTGCTTTTATGGGGGTGTAATCTGGGCCTCGAATATCGCCAATTATAACAAAAGCATGCCATAGTTTGATCTAAACTATTTCTTGCTTTTAGCTTTGAAAACATGAAGATGTCAGATGTGCCAATTCTAAGGTTTCAATGAATAACATTTACTTTCTCAAGTACAAGAGGAAAACATTTACTATGATTAAAATTTGATGAAAAGTTTTGTATCTCTTCTGAAAAAAAAACATCCTTTACATTTTTTCCAAGTGTTTGTCATTTCTCAACATTGAACCAAATGGTAAAAAAAAAAAAACAAGTAGACATGTAAGGGTTAAAGAGATGAAGTGAAATATAATTGAACTGGAATATGTCTAATGGCAAATGAATCCGTAATCACACTCCATCATTCATTCTAAGAGCTAAATAAATAATGCGGTTGTTATATTGTCTCATATATCCTTGGAGCACACAGACTAAAGAAATAATTCATCTGTTCTACTAAAGATAATAAACATTGCATGACCTTAGTGGAAATGGGACAGCACACTGGACAAAATTAGGGATGTTGCCAAGAGCTACGAGAGCTAAGACCACTTACAGCTGAGTTACTCATGTCATCTTGGGAGTCAATGAAGAGTTCAGATCATAAATTAGACTGGTGGACCCCCCACTGTCAATCTAGCCCCTGGTATTTGGCAGAAAACACAGGCAGGCGAAGTGCTGAAGAATACAGAGAAGAATTAAGTGTCTATACACATTTGAGCATTGTTTCTAGAGAGGAAACAGAGTTGTATATGCCAAAATCTGAAGGTTAAAATTTCTATTACATAGCCAGATCTATAACCTATGCACTTGGCCTTTATTCTTACTAAAGGAAGAGGCATGTATTCCATGAGACAGCTGCTTTACTGTAAAAAATTAGAAGTCTGCTCAACTTAAAATGATATAGTAACTGATTACATGGCTTTTCTTGACTCAACTTGAGGATGCCCCAGTGCACCCAACTCAAGCTTCTTAGTTGAGTCAAACATTCTCCCAGCTACCATTTCTAGGTCTGCATCTCAGTTAGATAAACAAAAGTGAACTTGCGTTTTTTTTTACTCAACTCCCCCACTAGCTGGCACTCCTTCTATCACACAGCCCCATCTAGCATATTTTCATCTTGGGCTTCCAGATATGGACAGTTATGGTATTGCTGGGATTCAAACTCACAATCTCCTGATGTTGGGATGAATTATTAGACAGTTGCACCACATAAGTCTGTGCCACATGTTAAAGTTAAAACAACAAAGATTTTCACCAGTGTATTAAACATTTGTAGACACAAAACCGGAGCTGCTTTATGTGTTCCTGAGTGGCACAGTGGACTAAGCCCTCACCTCAACAGGAGGTTGTGAGTTTGAGCCCCAGCAATGCCATAGCCATCCATCCATGTGTAACCAAGAGGAAAATTGTTTAGCAGCATTGTGTAATGGAAAGAGTCCTGGCTAGTGGGGAAGTTGAGTATAAAAAACAAGTTCAATTTGTTTACCTAACTGAGATGCAGAACTGAAAAAATAAGACATCTTTTGACTCAACTAAGAAGTTTGAGTTGTGTGAACTCTTATGTCCTCAAGTTGAGTCAACTCAAGAAAAGCCATGTAATCAGTTACTAAATCATTTTGAGTTGAGCTGACCTCTCATTGTTAACAGTGTTGAGAGAGTTTAAAGATGCACTATGCCTAAAATTCTGTGTTTGTGTGTGGTGCTGGATGGCATTGATAATATTCAATGTCACCATATTTCCAAAATATAGGAAATTATTAGATATTTAATTATATTTAAATTAAAAGTGTGTGGAATTGGAACTTGTCATGGGCTGCTACATCTGCTATGATAAATCGTACTTTTTATGTGTAAATGCTAGGATGGTACCCTCAGGAGTACCTTTTAGTATTCTTAGACAGGAAAAAATATTTGTACCATAATCTGTTGCGATTCTTTCAAAATCTTTTCAAAAGCTTTTTTTAAATTTGCAAGTCCTGTCAGACTTCAATTCTTTTAATTGATTTTTTTTCTATTTAAAGACATTAGGTTATGACAATGTACTAATATTCTGCTATTATAAGATGTTGTATCTGATTAATAAACCAATTTGTCCTTACTTTACAAAGATGTAATGCATATTAAATGACAATGAAAGGGTTAATTACAAAGAGAAGAGTTTGAATAAACCAGTAAAAAGCTTATGCATTGTCAAACTGTTCTTTGGTGGACATTTTAAAACCTTGTTGAAAAGTGAAGATACTCAAAGGGGAATTCCACTGATTTTTTCAAAACTGCATAGTTCAATCTTTGTAAATAAAGTTATTCAAAGTAGTTTGATATGAAATGATGCATGGTAGTGTGTGTGTGGTACTGGTATTAGTGTATCAGGCACAGTGGTGTTGCTGGTGGGTTTAAATAAAGCACCATAAATAAAGCACTGTGCAGAAGACAAAGCCAACCATTCATTTATTTGATTATTAATTAAAACAACCATTAAGCACACTGTTCAGTATCAGGGAAAGAATCAGAAAACATATTTAACACAAAATTACACAGAAGCCTCAAAAACTAAATATAATATCCAAATATTACAGTATTTAATGGTAGACTTTTTGATAGACTTCAGTTCTTTTTGGTAGAGTTGCTTTCAGTTTTTCAAAGAAATAGGGATCAGTTCATTCTTATAAGTTGGTTGCATTTTCTGCTTCTCACAACCCAAAAAATTCCAAACATTCAGTGATGTTGAGGTCTGGACTCTGGGGTGGTCAGTCCATTATTCTGAGAACATCAGCAGCTTCTTTGTTTGATTTGCAAAATTTCCTTAATGGCTTCTTGACAGCTACACCTCTGACTCAGTTGTCTTCTCACAGTGGAAGGATGAACAGAAACACATGGATTTTTTCAGTTCTGAAGCAAGAGTGGAGCTTGATCTTCTCTCAAAGATGAAAGCTTTGTGCACTGTCTATCTGATGGTGACAGTTTTGGGGGTCTACCAGATCTTGCATGGTTGTAAGAAGTCCCTTTTCTCTGTATCTTCTAATAGATTTAAAAAACAAAATTCCTATTAAAACTCTTTTTTTTCACATACGTTCCTTTTTTATGTAGGTGGATTATCTTAAATCTAATCTCCTCAGACATCTCCTGACTAATGAATTACTTTTTGACTGGAAATTAAACAAATTAAGGATAATCTCTGACTTTTGCACAGTAGTGAACATGTGTGAATGTGCTCAAGACTCACCAATTTGCTTTTTGTACAGATTTTCTTTTGGTAGCAGAGGTCAGGCCGGCCCAGGTGTAGGTGTAGGCAGAGCAAATTTAGCAACAGCCATACATAAATCAATGAAAAACCTATAAAAATAAGGTGTGTGTGTGTGTGTGTGTGTGTATTTCTGCATGTGTGTGTGCCTCTGCCAGTGCCGGGAGCATAGAGACAAAGGTACAGCCTGCACCTTAGCGTCTGCTTGCGTGTGTATCTCTCTCCCTGTTTATCACACTTCAACACACTGATGAACCAGGCCAGCCTCAAGAGAGATAGAGAGAGAGAGAGAGAGATAGAGAGAGAGTGAGAGAGAGAGAGAGAGAGAGAGACAGAGAGCATACAGAGAGAATGAAGTAAACAAGGCAAGAGAATGGACCTATTAGAACAATAGTAGCACAGCTCAAGGAAAATTAGGCAAAGGTTGATTTGCATGAAAGAAAGACAGTGAACAGAAAAATGCACAGTAAAGTGTCTAATTAGAGAGGAAGAATTAACAGGTTTATCTGTCCAACTCCATCTCTCAGCAGTGCTCTTTAAAAAGTACTGTTTCTGAGCTGAGCTTACTTTCTTTCATTGAATTCAGATCTACTTATGTCAAAATCTGTGAGTCATTGCCTTTTTAATCCAATAAAATGTCAAGCTTAAGTACGAAGCAGGATTGATACTGAATACGCACAACCTTGTGAGTTCAAAATAAAAATGAACTCACCTAATACATAAAAAACTGAGCTTAAAGGGGAATTCTACCATTTCTTTTTCAAATGTATTGGTTGAGATGTAAACAAAGTCATTCTGTGAATAATGCCCCATTCTAGAGAAGCTTACTGACTCTCAGATTTCTTTACAGTGGTGGTGATAAAAACCAGGGGTCATGATGTCTGCAACTTAAATGTAGCCATTTTATTTACTATCAAAGACCATCAGTAAACCTACACTCTCAGAAAAAAAGGTACTAAACTGTGGTGGTAACCTTCATGTCACTTCGGGTGGCACCTTCAAGGGCATGTATTAAGGACCTTTAGTTAGGGTACATAATCCATAATCTACAACTCCATTTCCAAAAAAGTTGAGAAGCTGTGAAAAATGTAAATAAAAACAAAATGCAATGATGTGCAAATCATTTAAACCCTATATTTCATTGGATATGCTTCAAAGACAACATATCAGATGTTGAAACTGAAAAATGTTATTGTGTTTTGAAAAATATATGCCCATTTTGCATTTGATGCCAGCAACATGTTCCAAAAAAGTCAGGACAGGGGCAACAAAAGGCTGGTAAAGTTGTGCAATGCTTAAAAAACACCTGGTGGCTAATTGGCAACAGGTCAATAACATGATTGGGTATAAAAAAAGCATCCCAGAGAGGCTGAGTCTTTCAGAAGTAAAGATGAGGAGGGGTTCGCCACTCTGTGAAAAACTGCACGATCAAATAGTGCAAAAATTCAAGAATAACATTTCTCAACATAAAATATCAAAGAACATTTGCTTTTCATCATCTACGGTACATAATAACATTAAAAGATTCAGAGAATCTGAAGAAATCTCTGTATGCAAGGGACAAGGTCAAAACCAGTATTTGCTGCCATGATCTTTGGGCCCACAGGCAGCACTGCATTAAAAACGGACATGATTCTCTAGTAGAAATCATTGCATGGGCTCAGAAACACTTCTGAAAAAACACTGTCTGTGAATACAGTTTATCACTGCATCCACAAATGCTAATTAAAACTCTTTATATATGATGAAATCATATATAAACAGGATCCAGGAATGCTGCCACCTTCTCTGAGCCCCAGCTCATTCAAAATGGACTGAGGTGAAGTGGAAAAGTGTCCTGTCGTCTGATGAATAGGAAGTTGGAAATTCTTTTTTCAAAAGACCACTCAGCTTGTTATCAGTGCACAGTTCAAAAGCCAGTATTCATTATGGTATAGGGGGGCATTAGTGCACATGGCATGGGTGACATGCACATCTATGAAGGCACCATTAATGCTCAACGATATATACATGTTTTGGCAACATATGCTACCATCCAGACGACGTCTTTTTCAGGGAAGGCCTTGATTATTTCAGCAAGACAATGACAAACCACATTCTGCATGTATTACAACATCATTGCTCCATATTTAAATATTCCAGGTGCTCAAACTGGCCTGCGTGCAGTCCAGACCTGTCACCACTGATAAAATTTGGTGCATTATAAAATGAAAAATATGACAATGGAGACCCTGAACTGATGAGCAGCTGAAATCCTATGTTAAGCAAAAATGGGAAAACATTTCACTTTCAAAACTACAGCAGTCGGTCTCCTCAGTTCCCAAACGCTTACAGATTGTTGTTAAAAGAAAAAGTGATGAAACACAGTGGTAAACACGCCCCCGTCCCACCTTTTTTTAAATTTGTTGTTGGCATCAAATTCAAAATAGGCAAATATTTTTCAAAAAAACTATAAAACTTTTCATTTTCAGCATCTGATTTGTTGTCTTTTATTATGGAGTTTTCATGTCAGAATATTCTGACATTCACCAAATTTTTCTTACTTGGTATTTATTTTAGATAAGAGCAGAATTTATGCACACTCAATAGCACAAAAGTGTGAACAATTCTGTGGTTTAAGAACACATGATTAATCTGATGTAGACTTTTTGTTAGGACCATTTTCAAGAACAAATTTAAAGAAAAACTTAGATAGATATTGGTGAATGAGGCTCATTATTATTAATCTAGTAAGAAAGCACAGAATGTCATACTTTACTGTGCTAGCTTAGCCCCATGCCTTCTTCTCTGAAGCCATTTCACCTGAGGCTGTTCTATTGCGCATGATGAACGAGCGCTGAGACTTGATTTTTTTAACCCGATTTTACTATGTTTTTCCCAAGACATGAAGTTGTTTTGTCTGATATCTAAAAGTTGATGCTGTGGTGTGAGAAGGTCATTTAATTTAAGGCTTCACATAGGCAGCTTTTTGTATAGGCATGATATCTGTCTGCCGCACCAAGAGCATTTAACCAGTGGAGCCACATCATCTTATTTACACTAGGTACACGATCTTAATCATTTAATCATGCAGATCTTAGATCAGTGGATTAAAGGGGTAAAAACTTTCATTTTTTCATTTTATTCTATTTCCCCTGAAGTCCACTTAGAATATTTTTGTGGTTTTATGCACCTAATACAGTCATAATTTATTTTTACATGAGCACTTCTAAACTCTTTTCAGTTCTAAGAATTAAACAGTCTCTTTTTTACTCTGTAAATGACAAGCAGTCTTTAGTGGGTGGGGCTAAACTGCTGTAGACTGAACTGGTGGTTATATTAAATGCATTCATTTCTGTGGCGTGACAAACATGACAAAAAAGTTGTTGCTGCCCCTTAGTTTACATACATGGTCTCTATGGACTACATAGTGAATGGTGCTTTTTGACAATGTTTATACAATGCATCAAACTCTTTTAGTTTATTTAAGATAAAAGAACATTCAGATTTACACAGCATGGGTCCTTCAACACAAAATATTTGAAATATTAGTTTTAGCACAAAGCAAGTACTGAGTGCATGCATATTAATGTTGAAATATTCACAGCCTTTATGCTGAGAAAACTAAAGGCAGTATCCCATCCATTTTACCCATGTGCATGTCAATAAATACAAATAATCATACTAGTAATAACATAACAAAAACAGAAAGACTCTTAATTCACCACCAAGGCACCACTTAGAACAAAAGGTGTTCATTTCAGAAGATCTATCGGAGCTATCTGAGCACTTAAAGGAGAAGCAATCCTCTTTTATGAGACACTGGACGATTACCATATCTTTTATGGAGTCACCTGAAAATGAATATGTTTTATCTCGGTTCAAGTCTGTCGGTGACAACATCAATGGTGCTCCAGTTGCCGAAGGTCGAAACTTACGATGACACTCCACATGGCACCTTTTGTTCCAAATGCTTGCTTGAATGGAACTGTATAATTGAATTTCATTATCAATTCATTAATCTGCTAAAGGCCTGGGTTCTGCCAGAGACCTGCAGCTGAAGCTCTGAACTCGAATATTCATCCAGATAGCTTTTAGGTTTATTTACGCTGACAGGAGAATAGGGGGGAGTCTCACAGCACTTTACTGTTCTTTCCTTTTCACTTCACTGTTTCTTCTTTGGTGCAGAGCTAACGGAAAGTCTTCAGCAGTAGCAGAGATCTGCGATGTCAAGAAGCTGTATTTTTTATAACATATTTAATATCTTTAAGTGTTTCTGTATCAGAAAATGAAGTCAGAGCCATGGACGAAAGATATGGCAAGAAGTCCTCATTTCTTAATTTTTACTGAGTGGAGCAAATGGTTCACATTTGAATCGTCTGCATGAGTAATACATTCACTAACAAAGTAGGGTAACTTAGGGGAGGGAGCCCCTCAGGGCGAAAAACCCTCCCCCTATTTCCTCTGCTGATCAAATGATAGGGCCTATCATTTTCAACACATGCACTGAATGCCTATAGTCTAAATAATTTTGAAATTCGTCTTTATTGATGATCATCTTCATTTGTCCATTGATCTGTTTGTATTATGGTTGGAAAATAGTGAGTGATCTCTGCGTTTATATTAAGTTGTATAAATAAATAACATATAAAGACGGTCTCTGATGTTTGCATAGTACTGTATATGCAAAAGTCTGAGAGCCCTTGGTCATATTACATGTTTTGTTGATTTTCTAAGTGGTATGTACTCGACATTCATACCAGCACCACACATACTACTATGCTATCACCATGTCAGTGTCATTGCTGTGCTGAGAATCATCCACCACCCAAATAATATCTCAACAGCAATTCTGTTTTCAGACACTGACCAATACTACTATTACTAATACTACTACTAATCACCATCATCATCATCATCATCATCATCATCATCATTAACATCATGAACATCATCAGCATTATAATAATAACATTAATTTTTGCAATATCACTATATAATTAATATAATCACAATACATGTTTAATAAATAAATAAATGTTGCTTTCTTTTTGACTTTTGTCATAGCTTCTTAAAATGAAATGGATTCAGGAAAAGGAAAAGAACATGGGAAGGTTGATAGAGGCCTGAGTTTCATTTACAAATGTGATCCTTTTATTGTTGTACTTTGTTCAATAACATGTTTTTCATAAATCCAAAGACTAGAAATGATTTGACATATAAATTATAAAGTCTGAAAAACATAATGACATATTGATGCAAGACTGAGTAGACTGAGGGGCATCTAAACACTAGAAAGAGTGCAGAATTCAATTTTAAATATTTTTTCCTTCATTATTCATTTTATTAACTTTCCTTTGTTTGTTTTAAAAAATCAAGATTCTGAAATTTTCTGTTGTTTATATCCAGGTTTAAATGAAAATGATATCAGATTTTATATTGTAGTCTTAGACTTTTGGATTCCACTGTATATGCACTTGAGTTCTATATACACTTCAATCTACCAAAACTGGAGAAAAAAAGAAAAAAAAAATGTTCCCACACAATACCCTATTACATTTCACTGAAATGTTGCTACCCCTGTGACAGCTGCCCTACCTCCAGGTTCCCAAGATATTGTGCTCTATTTTCTGTATAATTAGAGTAAGCTAAAACATAAAACATCTGTCCACATGATGAGAATCTTCTGACAGTTTTCTGCTGGCATGACAGTAGCATTCCTGCCTTCCGTGAACAAGAGGATGTGCACAGCTGACATATCCTTATTTAAACATGTGCTTTGGGTGTAAAAAAGGAAATACGCTCTGGTCTTAATGTGAGTTTCTTCTCTCACAACTCCTTAGAGGTTGAGAGTTATTTCAATTGCTTTGATATACTATTCATAGGTAATTAAGTAATTACATGCTTACTAGTGAATTATGCATCTAATTACATAATTACTTACTTTGAATGTGCATTCTGCATTGAAAGCTTATGGCCATTTTTTCAACAAATGTAAAGGATGTTCTGTATATGCAGCAATAAGTTTTCAATCCAATTAAGAAAAAAAAAGAACCAACAATATTTTAGTGTTTACATTCCTTTTCCATTTCACATAAGCTGTAAGTAGAAAAAAAGGGGTTCTATCCAGGCCAATTATATTCCCCCAAGGTACAAACAATGTAAACATGGTCCTTAAGGTGCATTTGTGTAATTTAAATGTGTTTTAAAGGTGCATTACATTCATTTACCCAGAGGACTGTGCATATTTGTACATTTCCACAACTTGACTTTTGTAAATACAAAAAAAAGAATAAGAAGCTTGGAGTCAACACAGAGTGTATGAAGTAAAAGTAAAAATCAAAGACCAAAAAAACCTAAAGCCCAGTGGTTGTATACTGATTTTTTTTAATGGGCTGTTTCCATATACTGATTTTTAAGGCTGCATTTTTGCATATACCCACTTGTATTTTTTGTTCCAAGATGCCTTACAAGTCAAGGAGTAGAAAAACATCTCATATGAGTTTCACAGAGCACCGTGTGATTGGTCAATTCCAAGATTAGCAAACAATTTTGATTTATTCATTTTCATCTGTTTCTACAGATACCACAGTACGTTTAGAATGCTATGTTATTGTTGTTATGTTTGTACTAAAAAGGATGTATCCACATGCAGAGGCTGTGAAATTTTACTGTTTGTGCATCACTAAACTGCTCCAAGATATACCTATGAAATAGCCCATGGTCATTTAGGAGGTTGTTATGATCAAAATAAGTCCAGAAGTTACACACTGTATGGAAAGGCACAAAGGACATTCAGAGCTATGGCCCTGTTATGGGTTGTGATTACCAAATAAAACTATTTTTTAAGCAAAAATATACTTTACACACCATATAAATCATGTAAAATGATAGACTGATTGAAAGACGATGTGATGTTAATCCAAAAATATTTGGGAACTTGGAAGTAAAACATAAATAATATAGGAGTATAATACTGGTTAATAATATATTATTATAATAATATATTATTATTAACAGAGATCTCAAATTAGCATTTCTGTTCTGGAACAGTTAAGGATAATTATGTTTTTGGTTTTGGTTTTGATTCTGGTTTTCATTCCTCAGATCAGTTTAAAGCCCTGTTAGAAATCTTGTCTTCTACTTATAAAACACAAATGTGGTATCAATTGAAAGTACAGATTCTGTAGTAATTCTAAACAATCTACATTTCCCCACTAGTGTCAGTATGCTTTGAGAAAGAGATGATTCATATGAAATCACAGCATGCTTTTGTAACTGCAACTTCTAATGCAGAATGTCTTTATTTACCAATTTACCATTTACCAATGAAATAAACTTTATTTAGGTGACATTCATAGCTATAACTGTTTGACTGGCTTATTCCACAGTTAATTCCCTCATCAGTTCAACAGAACTCTAGAACCTCGCTGAGGTTCTTTCTAATGAAATGCTGCTGCTACAACTTAAATGATGCCTTTCTACTATTTTGATTATGGGTCTAGATTGCAAAGTATAACAAAAATACTGAATTTCGTACTGGTTCTAGGTAGAAACTGCTAGCATGCCGCTCATGGAAAGAGCCAAATATAGTCACGAAGCATATTTTTGCTGGTGTAAAAGACTACATTGATCACCATAAGACAGTATCACTCATGCCAAGATGCAGCACGGTTACAGCCTTTGCTTTAAAATAGCTCTAATGGTAAATTGTGAACACAAAACCATATCAAACAAGCCAATTCAGGAAGTGACAAAGCATCATATATACAATACACAGTTCACAGACAAGTGATCATGCCCGTCCTGATGTGGAAAAAGAACATCTACATTTATTCAGAATATTCAAACTGGCACAAGAACGAAATCTGTGTTTTGGTTTTCCTCTCACAGGCCAGTGTGAGGTCTGTCAGGTGTGGCTGGTCTGGATGGCCACGTATGGTAGGTGAGGCAATGTGTGGTTAGGGCCAGAGACACTGGGAAAGCGTCCAAAGCTCAAGGACGAAGCATGTGCCATTTGGAGCAAAAGGAGCTGAACTGACAAAGAACAGCAGGAAGGCCCTGTATCACTAAAGAGGACATTTGTAGTTTGAGGGAAGTTGACGTTCATTTTAATGTGCTGATACAATTCTGCCAAAGTGCCTTTCTTTTTAAGTAGTATCCTTGACTTTGGAGAGATGCCATGTGTGGCATTGTGCAGGGATTTCACGGTGGTGTTAGGCATAAATAACTCTCTAATGCACATAGCCAGGGCACATAGCCAGTGGACTCATTCTTTGGATAAGCATTGAATTTAGTGAACAGCAGAGAAAAAGAGCAGTGCAACTGCACATCTTTTGAAGAGCACTTCTAGCCTTGATATCTGCCAGTCTCCACCCTCCCAAGATATTTGGATAATGCATCTTTGGGGATGGATTGTAAATGCGTGTGGAGTCGGAGCTGCTACATGAGTATAGCAGAAGGGAGCATCCACAAATCACCCCACAAAACTGGAAATACAGACATTCCTCAAATTAGCTTACTCCCCAAATTGTCCTTCATCTCCAGACAATACAGACAATAGGAAGTAAGACTTCTCAGAGCAGGTTTTCGATTTTCATAGAGAGGTTGTATGAGATGGAGTGAAAAATGATAGATTATCACCAAAGAGTACAAAGAGTACACTCTAAAATAAAGGTTCCTAAATGGTTATATATATATATATATATATATATATATATATATATATATATATATATATATATATATATATTTATAATTTATTTTATATTTTTGGAATTTTGTAATGAAACTCTTCAAATGTACAAATGATTATGGCAGGACATGAAGTGCAAAAATGCAAAGAGTGCAAAAAACACATGCTTGAAAGGAATGGACTGAATAGAAGGCTCTGTTTTTATACTTGGCGCTCAGATCAAAGCACCTGCTATCACGGTTGGGGGCGTCAACATTTGGAAGGTTCCTGTCCAGTTCTATGTAATAGAGGACCAAATATTCTCTGTTTTTGTCATGAATTATGATGCAAGAAAAACAGGAAAAATATTTTTAATGGTTTGACCAAATGGAGACATAATATATGCATTTGTGGACAAATCAATTCTTTTAACAAAATACACCAACATGTATGTATATGGATATGATTACAGCTCAAAAATATTAGTGTCGATTTCCTTACAATGTCAGATGACTGGAAAAAATGGCTTTGAACACTGAGACTGAGGTTATGTCTTAGATATTTTGCGCAACTCAGTTTGAAAATTCTGTTGTGGAGAATAAACTACAGCAAAACTCACTAGCTTTATATGCACTGAAGTGCAATGGATTAATAGTGTGTCTACATGACTGAGATACTGGATTTCACTTAAAAACATCTGATGGGTTACTACATTTCCATTTGCCATGTAATATTATATTCTTATGATGCTTTTTTTTACTTAAACTTTGTTATTTGTCTTGCTAAGAGAACAAGATATATAAGAGAAACATTATGAGAGGAGGGGACAGCTCACTGGTGGAGTAGTCATGCCTTTCAATAAAAAGAGACAGTTAGTGGGAAAAAGCTTCTGTTCTATGGAGGTTTATGAATTCTAATCTAAAATATACATATTTCTTTTAGTATGTAGTTAAAATGTTAGATTATCTTTTAGTTTTGGGTTTGTAGGTGTGTTGCCCCTGAATTCACATAAAATGATGTTTTGAAAATATCACAGAAAAGCAGAAAATCAAAAGAATCAAAGTTTGAACTACAACAGGCCACTGCAGGAAGAGCCAGTCTGAACACCAGAAAGCTTATGTATCCAAATATGGCAGGAGTTTCTTTCTCTGTGAGGAAGAAGATTTTTAGACTCTTGGTGGACTGCATGATAAACTGTATTTTTATTTCTTTTGCTATATGAGTTTCTGTGATAAACACATTGTTAAAGCTGTGATGACACAATGGATCAAATGACCTGGTCATGTCAGAGTGACATAAGCTTGATGTAATAAATGTGTCAGAACCCCAACAACTGTTTTTTTTTTTATGTGCTGGGCTTGAACTCTGCTCTCCCACATGTAAAGCAAGCAACTTAACCATTCTGTCACACTGCCAATCACAAAACACAGAGTTGCACAACTTAAAAACTACTCCATCCTGAACTTCTAGCCTGTATAAATGCTTTAAATGTGTTGATTATTTTCACTGTCAGAGATGGCCACTGTAACCACAAATCTGCATCACTATAAGGAGCTCTTTAAGAAATAAAATATAATTATTCAATTTTGTAGGCATATAGAAAATAAAAATATTTGTTCTTGTTTGTAGCCTTTGTAGAAAAAGCTGTTCAGGAAATACTGACTGTTTTTCAGCTTTACAGTGTACCCGCAGTTTTGATTTAAGCAGGTATTAATATTGCATTATTTCGAGCTTTGGATTTTGCATGGTAGTGAATGGAGCTTTTGTAATGTTTGTATATTTTGTTATTGCTTAAAGGAGAGTTCAATTTCTCAGTTCAATTTCTGCTTACAGCTGTAAATAAATAATTAAATAAATAAATAAATAAATAAATAAAACCACCTAAGCTTGCAGCACAGCCAGTCAGAAAGATACTATTTTACATCAGAATTTTAAGAACAACTTTTTCAAACACTGCATTTCATGTCCATATCATGTAGCCCAATAGAGAAATATACATAAATAATAAAACAACAAATAATAACATATGATTAAGCTTTATTTCTTCATTCTCAAAAATACTTAATTCCTTAAGATACGAACTGATTCATAACCTAATTTAAAAATTCCTTCTCACCATGTCTTTCCCCACTCAATCAGATGAGTGCCTTGCATGCGTGGGAACAACTGCCCAAGGGCATTGTTTCCGAGCGGACAGACTCACCTACTTTGGACACAGTGAAACATGCATCTGAGGTATTTTAAATAAACATATCAATCAGAATGATGTGTATGTCCAGTACCATGTAAAACTCATTTAAAACCATTTATCATGGAAATAAGTGTGCGTTTATGCTTGTAAAACGACCACATATAACATTATAGTAAATGCAAATGAACATCAATACACTCAAAAATAACAATTTCTACTCCTTATTTTACAAAAAGCACTTGATCTCTTGTAAGCTACTTTGAAGAACAAAATTTGGTTCCAGATGTAGATATTTGTAAAATTCCATCACCAATACACCTGATTTAACAAAATGAAGCACTGATTAGCCATTATTACTGAGCTTCCACAAGGAGAGGTTATGAAATGGAACACAATTTATTGGAATAATGTTATTTGTATTTACTCTAATTTTAGTGTTTTTCAGGGCAAATAAAAACTTGCTGCCTGATTGTTTTTTATGTAGAATTTTCTCGGGTGCCTAATACCTTTGCACAGTACTGTATGTGTATATACAAGTCCTTCTAATGATCAGAGCCATGTTCCATGCTCTGTGTCTCTTTTCTGTATCTCTTTTATTCTCTTGTAAACTCTTAACATGGCCATAGAAGGTCTTTGGTAACTATTATGGGGTAAAAACACATGATGAGGACTTTGCCTTTTTACGTCTTCAGATCTCTCTGTCCTTGACGCTTCCAATTTCCTGAGATAAAATCAAGGTCCCTCTTGCTGTAAATACGGGCAGTCTGACTGTGCACAACATCAAGGGGGTTCAGTAATGGCCTCCAGCCCAGGCCTCCTGTGGTCCTGCCTCGTCAACAAAACGCTGCCAGAGTCTGCTAGGCTGGCATGCAAAAACAGAGCACCCACGCAATTAAAGGACAAGGCCGACATTTTGGCAACTATAATCTCATGTTTCACTTGTTTGTCGTGTAGTAAATGACACGGGTGGTGAGACCAAGGTTTTTTTGGAAATTAGATGTGACAGTGACAGCCAGTGGAGAGTATGTGCTTCAAAAACATGAGGAATAAATGGTTTGGTACAGAAGCACATTCATTCAGTAGACCATTTTGAATGGATTTATTTTGTTCAAAAGGCGCTACTTTTTGACCAAATGCAAGGGTTAGATAATTCTATTCAAACCCTCGAGAAAAACTTGTTTTCATTTTTAAGCTATGGACACACATTCCAACTAATATTGTTATTTGATTATCCATAAGAGTTCATGAATGGGTGTCCAGTTAACCACAGGGAGGGAAAAACAATGCCAAAAAGAAAGAGATATCCATATCTATACACATATCCAACACTTGTATGACAGAGGCTACCTCTTCACATAAGCCAATGAGCTAGCTAACAGAGGTAAAGAGTGACAAGTTGGATCCTGTTGAGGTATCATCGTTTTCTACACCAAGTATTATCTCTTCAGTGGACAATGGGCCAACATGTTATTTATCAGAGAAATATATTTTCACTTTTCTGTACCTAACATAAGCTAAAGCAGTTCGCATAGTTAGTGATTCAGCCATTTCTGTGGAGATACTAAATGCACCCACTGGACATGCGCGCCCACCGTGCATTTTGCGAACAGTCAGAACCAAGTAGACCTGAGGCACCATTACGGGGATTGGTCATTAATGGAATGGACTACTCAGAAGGGTTTAGCAAACTGCAGTTAGTAATCTAGCAAACACACAACAAAAGGGGTTGGGATGACCTTATTTGCAATGTTGTTTTGGTCAAGTCTACAGTCTGTGGAATTCCACTGAGATCTAAAATATTAATAAAGTGGCTCAAAAGGTTTTCAGAACTGTTATTTCATGTTTCATTTTGTGGCAACTTGTTTGTTGTAGTTTAATACAAGACAAGTAGCCAACATGAGCACATGAAACAGGTATGACTCATAAGCTCCTCAATGGTATTTGACTGAATTTGACTGAAGATTTGACCAAAAAATGCAACTTTTTGTTCTTCTAATAACAATACCCTGGCATTCAGCCACATTTCTTTGGTAGCATTAATGGCATTCTAGTCACCATATTGTTAGCTGTCTTATCTCAGAAGAACATATGTTTATTAGGGCTGTATTTTTGATCGATCAAAAGATATTTTACACACACACACACACACACACACATTTATATATATATATATATATATATATATATATATATATATGTAAAATGACATTTCTTTATTCCTGAATGTTGCTGAATAAAATATGAAACAATGGTAACACTTTATTTGGATGGTGCACTGTAGATGCTTTGTAAATGCTCAGTATATCTTAAAGTAACTTTCAACTAAATATCTATTGAATGCAACTGAACTTGAAGTTGAGTGTGAAAGATTCTATTAAATCTGTCTCTAAACCTAACCCTAATCCTTAACCTCAAGACAAAACCTATACCTACTCCTAAACCTAACACTAATCACAAGGTAGTTGATAACAACTGAGTATTACCAAAATATGTGTTAATGATTTAAGTATCTGTAGATCATCTATTAGGGATCATCCAAATAAACTGTGACCGAAATTTATACTCAGTAAGTTTGTTTTTTCCTGTGAAAAGTTTACTTACTGAGCTTTTAACAATGATTACAATGATCTAAAAGTTTTATTGTTAAAGATGCAATTAAACATGAAGTTACTGATAAATTATGAAACATAGCTTGTAGCATTTGCAAAATAATTTCTATTCTGTGCACCAAAATACTCCACCAACCCTCCACTGGTCTGGTTTCTAAGACCTCCGTATCATAGCAACTAAAAATAAAAGTGGCCAAGACACTCAAACACTTACAGAGAAATCCCAGACAATACGGACCAGGCAACAATGATGAGATACATGTTTGGTACATGCACCACTATGTGTTCCATATTTCTCATTAAATGTAAAAGCTTACCCTTCCTAAAAGACAAACAAGACTGTAATGGAGGCAAAGGGCAGAAACATTGAATCATGTTCAGCAAAGTCCTCAGAGGAAGAGTGATGATTCTAAAAAACTGCTTTTGTCTTGTGCCCTTAGGAAAAAAATGGGGTGCTGGTGGAAGGACAGTACTGTTATTCTGAGAGAGAAGGCCAGAAAGCAAATAGTTCAACACAAAACAAACAAACCTAGTTAAAAAAGCCTCCATGTCTGTTTTTTTTAATGTCCTGACATTGATCAATGTACTAAAGACAACACACCAACATGACCAATTACTATTGAAAGTGGGACTGCACAAAGTAACCAATGTCATCTTATTATCTTACACTTCATTGTCACAGTGCTCTTTAGAACAGGCAAAATTAATCAGTGCTTCTGGTTGATCAGCACTCTGTAGAAACCATCTTTTACAAACATACGATTTTCCTGGTCAAGCTTACAGACTGAGACAGCCATTTTATTCTACATTCAACATCAAAGTTTATAATCTTTACATATGAATGCAGATCAGACCTAGTTGATGCCAAGTCTGCTAACACATTGTTGTGCATTGAGAGTGTCTTTTACTGTGGTGTTCACTGACCCAGTGCAGCAACTGCTGCATAACTATTGCATCATTGTTACTCATATGTATTTATAGTTTGCAATATGAAAGAATAAAAAACACCCTCTGGAGCCCACTCTGAGCATTTCATAATACATAAATCAGGTGTAGATAAGAGATGAAAGATCCAGATCCCTAGACTCGATAATTCCACCTGTAGATATCTGAAACACACTCTCCATATTTCATAATATATGCACGCACTGAATAACATATTAAAGTGCCCATATCATGAGAAGCCAAATTTCCTCCTATTTTTTAAATAATGTAGTTTGAAGTAACATGTAATCATTGTTAAAAGCTTAGGATGTATATTATATGGCCAAAAGTTTGTAGACACCTGATCACCCAATGTTTCTTCTGAATTCAATAATATTAATAGGGAGTTTGTTCCTAATTTGTAGCAGTATCAGCCTCTACACTTCTGGGAAGGCTTTACACTAGATGCTGGAGCATTGGTGTGAGGATTTGATTGCATTTAGACTCAACAATGTTAAAGAGGTCAGGATCACAAACAGTCCAACTCATCCCAAAGGTATTGAATGGAGCTCCATCAATCCAGAGAACACAGTTCCATTGCCCGATGCTGTTGGCCTTTATGCCCCTCTAGCTGACATTTGGTTTAGGCACAGTGATCTTAGGCTTATGTGTGGCTACACTAGAGTGTTCCAATCTATTGGTAATGCTTTTCTATGGACATTATACAAGTGGTATGTGTATAAATGAATGTTAGTATCAGCAATGGGTGCACCCTAAACTAGCTGAATTCACTTATACAAAGGGATGTCAAAATACTTTTGGACAAATACTGTACCACTCACTACCCAGTCCATATATGGAAACTATTGTTTCCGTGATGTCACAAGAACCAAGTAATTTACATATATCCAACAATTTAGCTCTGGAGAGTTTTAGCTCTGAGTGCTTTTCCAATGAGTCATGATACAGGACAGCCAATCAGAACAGAGCTCATTTATCTTATATCAGTCTTAAAGTCACAGTAACAAAAACAGCCTGTTTAATTCTAAAAGATAAAGAGAGTTTGAAAAAGGGTTATGTAAAAATGAATTATGACTATTTTTGTGGTCTTCAAGGGGAGTGGACATTGAGTGGACATGTGACATTGCATTGATATAAGGGGCCTTAAACTAAAGTAACAAACATTTGTTCCTTTTGTAACACTGTTATGAAACATCATAAAGCAGAGGCCTAGTTAAGAAGCCCGTATATTATTCTATGGAACATTTTTATGCTCTTGAGCTTAAGTAATCATTTCCAAACATATCTTCCTATATGTTTAAATATACATCCTGTACTTATAAAAGTACAAATTGTATTTGTATTTCCATTTCAGTAAAAACTTTTAAATGTACTTAAGCATCAAAAGTAAATTACCGTGAGCGATTACAGTTATTATGCTTTATTATTCTGGTGAATAATAACAATAATAATAACAATAATAACGAGATCTGTTTAGGGGTGCTGCGCAGCTGCTGACATGAAAAACAGAGTTAGTTTTTCATATCTGCAGCTATACAATTCTCCTAATGGAAAATGTATTTTTGTACTTGAACTCAATTACAAATATATAGAACTGATAAGTGGTTTTTAACTAGGCGTCTGCCTTACAAGTTCCAGTACTTTAGGAGTGATGGGGAATGATGCTTCATAGAAGTGTTTTAAATGGGACAAATGTCTGCCTCTTCAGTTAAAGGCTTCTTAGGTCAATAAAGTGCTTTCAATCATATAACTTCTTATGTCATCTTGCAAATGCTGATACAAGCCATTCATAAATACTCAAGTTGTGCCTTATAAATGGTATTTAGTGCGTTTGCATGTGTCCCTGTAGTACCCAATATTGCAATAATTTTATACTTATGTAATAACACACATGTAACCAGAAATGTAATAATAAATTGCATGCAACTTGGTCAAAAATGTAATAATACCTATTATACAACAGTTAGTTCCAGCCACACAAGCTGACTGGTTGAGAAGCATTCTAACTGTGCTGTTATTTTGCCATAATACAGGTTTTTCCACAAACACTGTATCACTCCGCTGAGATGCCTTTGACTTTGACAGCTGTAGGAGACACTCAAGCCATTTGAATGTTTTTACTTCTTACTCTTGCGCACAAACAGAAAATGCATACTTTGAAGATTACATTTGACCTACAGTCGAGGTCTTATCGCGAATAACATCACGGCTGTGATGATCTACGAACAAATCACAGCTGTGAGGGGATAACACACTCCCTCTCGTGTTCTATTGCTTAAATAATGTAATAACTTACTCAGTAATGTGACGCAGAGACTAAACTGATAATGCAATCATTTTTATAATGATATATACAATCATTATAATACAATATATTATATACAATATCTTATTACATTATAGGGAATTTATTACATTTCCATGTTGATCACAGGTAATATATTATTACATTACTGAAAATATATTATATTTAGAATCTTTTTTTTTTTTCAGATAGCTGATATAACACTTTGTCTGATAATGTAATGCCATGTTAATTATTAGTCAATATTCTATATTTTGCTGAATTCACAAAAGCATTGTAGAAGACCTTTGGCAACATCTCTTAAAAGTATGACATCATCCATTTTGAAAAAAAATAAATTAAGTGCATTACGTGCAAATATTATTACATTTCTGGGTGATCCTACATATTGGGAAACTATTGCAATACTGGGTTTTACAGTCCTGATTAAAGGAATGTTACATAGATGAGAAATGAAATATGGAAAGCCTATGGATATGTCTATGATGTATACTTCAGTTCCTCAGTTTAAGGGTTTAGACAGTAGAAGTGTTAATCTGTCCATGTGTATCTACATCAAGCTCAATTATATCACATCATGAAAAGAATATATGACAGTACATACATTATTGATACGTTATGTGCTCACCTACTAGGAAAAAAGACCCACATCCCTCCTAATTCAGACATAGAGAATGGTGATATATAAAGATTAGTGTAGTTTGTCATTAGCTATGCTCTTAACTAAAGATAAGACAGATATAGAGCATGAATATCAGAGAATATTTCAGTGCTTCAAAAACCCATGTGTACTCAGAACTCAAAATAAACTAAAAATTTGTCTTAGAACAGCAGCAATAAATTTGCTCTATTATATTATTCTCTCTCTCTCTCTATCCTTTAAACAAGAAATCCTAATTTTTCCCGAGGCAGTGTATGTTCATATCAACACATTCACAACAACACATTCAGGATAGGAAAGGACCACTGCACAGAGACTTGATCCAGTACATAACATCCATTTTTAAAAGCCAATTGTTGATATATTTGGATAGCTGCCTTCTGTGTTTTGTTTCAGCTGATAGAAGCCCTCCAAACCACTATTGACATTTGATTCAATCATATGTGCTGTGGTGCATGCTTTTGGGTTACAATACCTGAGGTAAACAAACAAACAAAAAGAAAATCAAACCCAGAATAACAAGCCCAAAAAACCTATGACTCAAGTTGCCATGCATTGACCCATGTTTCCTACCCTTTAAAAAGATACAGCTTGTGGGAGAAATGGGGACACAACACATTTTTTCCTCACATTGACAAGACATTTACCTCTTGTAGCCCGCAGTGGAAATGGATTTTAGGAGGCGACGGATCATACCTCACATTCTCTGGAGCCGGAGATGGTATAGGTGCAGGGTCCTGTCCCATTGACTAGTACGTCCATGGTTTCAGAGTTTGTGGGTTTGTAGTCCACATAATACTCCTGTAGTGGTGAGCTAAGGGTTCGCTCTGTCTCCCGTGCCTTTTTCCGGCGCTTTCTCACCATGGAGTGCTGCTGTAGCTGCTTCATGCTACTTGGGTAACGCTTCCAGGAGACATAGATCACAAGCAAGATCATGGCCACTGATAAGAAGAGAGCCACACTGCCTGCTATGATCTTATGAAAGGACACATGTTCATAGTCCTGCTCGGGAACAGGTGGGGAAGCAACAGTAGGAGAGGGGACAATAGGGGTGTTACGGGTACTCTCCTTGTCCACCCTGGACATTGTGGGAACTAGCACACGTCCAGGTTTTGATGGGGAAATGAGAGTAGTGGAGACCAGAAGATATGGAGTTGGGGTAGCCTTGCAGATTCCGAACGTGTCCATAGCATCCATAACTTTCTCACCCTGAACCCCCTTGGGTCCAGCACAAATCATGGTTGCCTCCTTGTTCCCCTTGAAGTTCCTCAGCCAGGCAACAAGAGGGCAGAGGCTGAGACTGCAGTCCCAAATGTTTCCTGCTAGACTGATAGTAGTCAGAGAGATCCAGGCTGCAACGGCCTCCTGAGACACGTTGCTAAGCTTGTTGGAGTCAAGGTTAAGGGTCTGCAAATTAGGGAGACACTGGAAAATGCTGGCATCCAACACCTGCAGGTCATTTCCAGAGAGGTCAAGCTTTTGCAAAGAGGTCCAGGTCCATGTAATTCCCTGTGTTATAGATTTTATCCGGTTCCACTGCAAATAGAGAGCTCGAAGGTTGTTTAGACGAGGGAAATGAGAGAAATTGATCTTTGAGAATTGGTTGTGCTCCAAATGTAACTCAGTCAGCTTAAGCAGTCCTGCGAATGCATTGCGGGTGAGACTCCTCAGTCGATTGTAGCCCAGGTCAAGGAATTCAAGATTTCTGCAATCCTGGAACACTCGCATGGGAACTACCTTAAGAGAATTTGATCTTATGTGGAGACTTAGCAACTTGCGCAATCCTTGAAACTGGTTAGGCTGTAGCACCTGCAGCTTGTTGTAAGAGAGGTCCAAGTTACGTAGGTTTGGAATCGTATGGAACGTACTGTTTTCCAGCTGTGTGATCTTATTTGAGCTGAGGATCAGCTCCTTTAATCTGCGCACACCCTGGAAGGCTTGACTGTCCACCGCATTGATGTAGTTGTGGTCCAGGTACAGCCACACAAGTTGACTGAGGCTGGCAAACTGACCAGCCCTGAGGCTAACCAAGCTGTTGTAGCGCAGAGAGAGGCCCTGGCATCCCATGGATACATTCTTTGGCACATCGCGAAAGGCATTTGACTCACAGTAGACTATTTTGCCATCACAGCGGCAGCTCCGGGGGCACGGGCGCTCTCGGACTCTGCTGGGGGAAGCAATGAGCCAGGCCTGCACCAGCAAGGGGATCATGAGCCAGCGGCCTCGCGCCAGGGACCCTGCAGACACAGAGGGGTGAGAAGGAAACATCTAGGCTTTGGTCAATACTGAAACTGCAGAGGCAAATATGTGAACCTGAATCCCAGCATTCAGCCAATTGCCAACATGACTTGTTACTTTCTTTCTTTACACTTATCAGTATAAGTGGTTCATACTGCGAGAATGTGCATAAAATGCCATAAAAGAGTTAATTTTGTTTAAGAGTGATGGACCTTTTTCTGTTTTAAGGACCTCCTCATAATGCACGTTCTATACCAATTAAAGGTTTTTTTTTCAAGAACTCTACATCCAAGCCAAAAAACCCTTTAATTTTTAGAGAGCATAGTTGTTCATAAACCAGCAGGATACCCTATATGCTGCATAAATAGGTGATTTACTAATATTTATTCTTAAAGTAGAATTGAACTTTAAATGCTGAATGTCATTTACTCTATTCAGTTCCTCTGTTAATATCCATACTGCACCTTGTTTAGTTGAAACATTACACAGCAATTTTGAAAAAAACAATGACCAGCTGCTCTGTTTCTCTGTTCTGTATCTATGATTGATGGAAAACTAAACAAGGTAATAGACATTTATTTAAACAAAGCAGGAAACATTTCTCTGGTCAATCTCAAATCCCTCAACGACTGTTCCATATAGTGCAACACTTACAGAACCACAGCACTAATCAACATTCCCCCAAGGATTAGTAAGAGTGGATAGATAGAAGAGAATTGGTCTATATTTACTGTCATACTTGTCCTTCTGTGCAATACAAGAACAAATTTGGTGGTCTTTCTTCATTATTTGCAGACTACATGAACAAGAACATTATCTATTACACAGGGGAACAAACAATCATTGTTTAATGGTGCTCACAAAAAATCCTTCAACCTCCAGTAGTGCAAACTATGCCCAAAAATGAATCAAAATGAATATAACAGTGGTATCTGCATTTCTTTAGGCTTATTTTGCTGCTTACAGCAAAAAATGCTTTGCTAAATACAGTCACACTAATATAATTGCCCTAAAGTAAGCCCACAGTCGCTGAAACTTTGTTTCCAACCATGCAAAACTGTGCTGAATCACTTTTCCAACCATAATTATTGCACTGTATTTATACAATTCTACAGACGCATGTACAAAAGTAAGCAACTTATTGATTTAATCAGGCAGTCCCAGCATTCTGCAGCAGACTCAAGATTTAATCTAAAACTTTTGTGTAGGTCTACTGAATGAAACAGACTAATCTATTAGTCTCTGAAATAGGCCAGGGGTTGGCAGAACAACCTGTTATCTTTAGGACAGTCAATTCAGTTTGTCTTTACAATTTATCTCTGAATTCAATTAAAAAGACGATATTCATTTAACTCATTCATTCATTTGAAAACAGTGCCTAATCTTTCACTCTTTTAATGAGAGTTAATAGATGTTACTGGAAAATATGAGGACAATATAAAGTCCAAAGTCTGCCATAACAATTTTGGACACAGTTCTCTGTCTTTTTGCGCCTCCTCCTTTATCACTGTGAGATGTATGATATACTGTTCAGACAGAAAATGAGGGTCGTCTAGGCCAATTATTTGAATTGAGAGGAGAGCCCATAATACTTCCTTTTTACATAATAGAAAGGTCGATTGTAAAGTATTTATTAAATATTGTAGTGTCCGGTTACTGGCACTAAGAGACTCTGGAGGCATTGCAATGCAGATGGCCACAAGCAAAGGCTAATGGAATATGTACGCCCTCAAACAAAGGGACTGTTTATGTTGTTGTCTGTTAGTTTAAGCTGTACATGTTGTTTGTGTTATTTAGTATTGGGGGCTGTGGGTTTTGTGTGTAAGGGGGAGTCACTGTCTGGGTGAAGAGGTGACCTCCCCTGCGTGTTCAAGGCTCTGCATGTGCCCTTTCTGCCAGTGTGTTAAAGAAAGAGCACTTCTCACAGTAGAGTATTGGCCTCTCCTGTGTTCCTTCATCTGCCAACACTACAGTATGTTTTATCAGACACTGTATACAAACACGCATATCTTTTTGTCCTCTGACAAGACAATCAGATCCATCTGAGAGTTTGTGTCCAAATTCCAAAAATTTCTGTTGTTTATTTCCAGGTTTAAATGAAAAAAATCTATGTGGTCTCAGACTTTTGGACCCCATTGTATATTCACTGTGCTTTTGTGACGTTGATGCTGTATTTTATTTTTGGTGAGGCATGCTATATAAGATTTATATGAGGCAGTTCAGGTTTTTGTATTTTATACCTCAGTTGCACTGTTTTAGAAGATCATTATTTTGCACAAGGAGTTATTTCTTTGCAAAATATATTAATTGTTGATAAATGCATTTTTACATATAAAATACTGAAGATCTTGACCTCAGAATCAAAAACTGTATCATGTTTGAAAATATAAGTATCATTAAACCCTCATAGTGTAGATGATATATCTGCCACTACTGTTATAAACGAATAAACTCTTTTTATATAATTTGGAAATTCCAGCTACATTTTTACATTATATGTAAATTTCAGGATGAAACAGACCAATAGATATACTGTAAAACTGACATCTGAGCAAGTGAAAACATCTTAAATGAAGTCAATATATCGAACATTTGTCATATATCTTTATTTAAATTTACTTAATATTCAGATTACCTATTTCTATACATTTTTACTTATTTTAAGTAATTAAAAACAAAGTGTCATTCTATTTCATAATACTTTTTTAACAAGAAAAAATACTTGAAACTATTAAGAAAAATAATCTTATAATATGTTTACAACAATATCATAATCAAAAATATTAGATATATCAACTACATTTAAGATGCTTCCACTTGGTAAGATATCTTTTTGTTCTGGAAATGGTCTGAAATAGCTTGGAATAAAGTAATTTTTTACATTATCTTACATTAAAACTTTAGAATGTTTTTCTTCTTCTGTAAAGGTATGAGGATTTGTCTAACAGTGACAACATTTTTTGTTGGTTTCACTGTTTTGCAGAATTTCAAAACCACAGACACTTGTCTTAGTGCAGAATAAGACCTTAAGAGTGTCCTACATACCACTTGGGAGGTGTTTGGTGAAGCATAATTTGGAATAATAAAGGGGGACATACTCTCAGTTCCCCCTCCTGTGGTGTTCCCAACTATACAAACCACCTCAGGCAAGATCACACCAAGTTATGCAAATGTACAAAGAGCAAAAGAGGAACATCTGTATAAGCTATTAGGGTTTGCATGCTAATACCACAACTGCATCGCTAGGGCTGAATAATAATAATAAGTTTAATGGGAGAATAAAACACACCTGAAATCTTCCCCAGCCAGCCGTTCTCTATGAATACATGATGCGGTATGATTTATTTCACATGTGACATGAGCAGCTATCTCCACCCTGCTCCTCCTAATTTATTACCATAAGATAACAGCAGCAGAGAGCATGAGTAAAATAGCCAAACTAACAAAATAAGGCATTAGAAAGGCCCAAGCCATAGTTTCTACATGCCAAGTAACTTCCCTGAAAATGAGCCACTTGTTATATTGCTTTACTCTTTATTTCCTCCTGAATTTCAAGAAAATGATATGTTAATCTAGTGCTGGGTGATATTGATCAAATTCAGTATCGCAATAGTATCCATACATATCACAGTATAATTGTAGATCATATTTATACTGTTGCTTGAGTTCTTCCGATGAAAAACCATATATTAACCATCCTTTTTTGATTATCAGTGATTTTGTTTTCAATTTTATTTTGTAAAGAACCAAACTGTACTTCATTTATGTTTTATAGAGCCCTTTATATTAAATACAAGCCTTCCTTGGATCCTGGTGTATATTAAGGATATGATGATATCAATATGTTGTTTAAAAAATAAATAAATAAATAAATAAATATATATATATATATATATATATATATATATATATATATATATACACTCACAAAAATATATAATGTTTAAAATATTTAAAAATATACAAATATTTAATTATTGCAAAGACAGTGGGATTCAAAAAGCAAGTCCATATGAAAATGCTGCTATTTTGCATTCCCTTATATGTTTTTTAATGCAAATTATAATATCAGCATCACAATTCGAATTAAAAGTTTTTAAAGTATTTTTAGGAATTTCAGAATTTCTTTATAGTTAATATGTCCCCCTTTAGCTTTAATGACAGTGTGCACTCAAGCTGGCATGGACTCTTTTCAAAGTGAGGTTGAAGATTTGGATTTGTCATTAGTTTCATTTAGCAAAAACTTTTTTTTTTAAGGAAATGTGTCCCAAGGTCTGATGTCTAACATTAAGAATTATCACTACAGAAATTCATATTTTCTGCAATTAAGTAAACTTTTTTTGTGTTTTAATGAACAATACTGTGATATTATGTGTGCACAACTGTTCAAAGCTGTGCTTGCTACTCATGTACTGCTGGCATTTTTGAGTTCTGCTCAAAATTAGCTAAAATCCTCACTGCTAAATCAGTCACTCATTTTAACACATAAAGCTCTCAGTCTCAGAATCAAAAATCGTATCGAGTCTGAAAATATGAGTATCGTTACGCCCTCATGATGTAGATGAGCCCAGTAATAGCTTGTCTCCTGTGCTATCCTAGCTTTACATAGAGTGTTACTGAATGAGGGACTAACTTTGCATCTCTAATCTCATTTGTGATTTGTTGGAATGTGGGTGGGGAACAGTGTAATCTCTACCCTACAGTGCTAATCTGACACAAAGATAATTTGACACAAAACTGAACAGCTCTGCAACAGTCTCATCACATTTAAACAGACGTTCAAATGCAGCATTGCAAAAAGAAATGACTTCACTTTTTATTACACATGCCATCACGCTCAATGATATTTCCATTCCCCACGTTCTAATTTCCCCAGACAGAACTGGCCACATGTAAGCACAAGTTTCCTCAGTTTAGGCAATCAAACTCAAGAAACAGATATGGCTCCTGCCTCTGTCCCCTTCTCCTGACAGCTTTTCTGTCTCCTGCTCCAATTATCTCTTTTGACACTCAGTCCACTCTATTACATGGAAAAGCTCTTAGGCATTTAATAAGGGATGCTTCATCTGTCCAAAAGTCTTCTTGTGAGCTAGAGTAAGCCAAGACAGGCAGAGTGATAAAGAGTGAGAGGGGAATGGGAGGAAAAATAGGATTTTTCCCCACCTGAGCATGTAATTCAATGCACGTCTATTCTCAAAAGTCAAAAATGACATAAAGTAATAGACTCTACTTTCTACATATAAATACATTCTTTATTTCATGGATGAAAACACTGCAAAAAGACAAAAAATAGTTAATAATAGTGTAATAATAATAAGAAAATATTAAACACATTTGCAAATATTGTTTCACCAACATAAACACATTGCCTCACATTGTTTGCTGAGACGTAAAAGGGACATTTCAATTGCACTTAGATAAAGATTTAAAGGGAAAAAACATTTGTGTGTAATTCAGTAGTTGAGATGTAAACAAAGTCATTCAGAGTGTTTTGATGTGGGACAGCTGATTGTAGAGAAACCTATTGACTTGCAAACATAGCCATTTAATTTACTTCCAAAATGACTAGTGCCTTCTTATTTTTTATATGTGATGTTAATGATGGCAAAAAAGAGGTAAATCTGAAGAAAAAATTTAATTTCCTTTGCCGTACAACATCCTGCATGTATCTCTTCAACATTAATAGATTTTTAAAAAGATGTTTGAATCCAAGGCCTTTTCTCAAAACTATTATAAAACAGTGTCTCAGGCATCAGGCAGAATATTCATACATTAACCATTTCATGCAGTAACTTTCTGTGACATACACTTTAGACGTCTGGTTCCTATCACCAGCACTGTGAACAAGTTTCCCATCAAACCACTCTGAATGACTGTTTAATAACCATTTAATGTTGCAGAAATTTTGAAAAATTGGTGGAATTCCCCCTTAAATCTTGATAAATGGTAAATATAATGAAGCCATTCCCAGCATTCAATATTTGCTCTATATTAAGGCCCTTTATATTTAGAAATGTAAACATTTCAAAACAAATAAAAATCTTAATAAATTTCACAGAAAGTGCAGAACCAAGTGATGATTTTCCATTATAATACGCTTTATTGCTTTTGCATACAGCCTCTCAAGGAATGTGTCCTGCATTTTCCATATATAACTGACATATTCTGGAGAACTAATTTGACATTATTAAGTGCATTGCCATTTTAGTGCATCTTGCTCTAAAGAGAAAGTGACAGCAGGACACAACCTAAAATTTAACAATGGCCTTATTGACCAAACATGTGAGCATAGATGGAATAACTAACAAAACAGCCTACAGCAATAAACCAGTAAAAGTGTCATCATCCTTCTATTTTTAGTCAAGCAACTGCAAAGAATAGGCTATGTCCTCCTATAATTCAGATAGATAGATAGATAGATAGATAGATAGAAAGAAAAAAAAATATAGTACAAAATATGACCAAATAACTGCTATCCAGGAGAAGTAAACAGGTAGCAAATGTTTAAAAGTTGCACTCTGATGACAGATATTGGCAAAAATGTCAAAGTTACAGTTGTTTGCAAAAATGCAGGTGCCCCCAGTCAAATTACATGTTTTGTTGATGTTCTCAGTGACACATCCTATGCAGACACTTCTGCACATTTAAATGCAAAATTACTGTTTATTTGCTGAATTTAACATATTGTAAAGAATAAAACATCAAATGTGGCCTGTGCAAAAGTTATGGCACATTTTATATTTTATGTTTTGTATACTAAAATTAGCAGAAATATGTCACAATTAAGTGTGTTCTCTGTTGAGAATGTGATAACTTATTTACACTTAAAAAAACAACGAAAAAATGTAATCTGACTGGGGTGTTTACATTTTTGCATACAATTGTAGACAGATAAACATCCTTGATGTTTTATTAATAATTAATATTACTGTTGCTATTACTGTTATTGTTGTGGCTGCTGCTGTTTCAGGGGGCCATAGTTAAGCATGGCCTACTTCATCAGGCTCTATGTGCTCTTCGTTGCTGATGGGGAGACCACATGGCCATCTGCGCGCTCATAAGCCCTTGAATGTCAGTGGGATTTCAGGGACGAATAAGATTCAGACTCTCAGCATCTTCTTCGCCTCTTTAAAGCTGGCCGATGCATGAGCGAGGCAACGACAGCTGGTCGCATAGGAAACGGGTCAGAGAATATTATTAGCCTCCGTCTCCTATGCTCCAAAGAAAACAAATGGCTACACAGAGCAAATGCTGTCAAAT